>NC_000069.6:77751225-78051225 GCF_000001635.26 Mus musculus | reverse complement strand
TGTATCAAAAGATGGCCTAGTCGGCCATCACTGCAAAGAGAGGCCCATTGGACTTGCAAACTTTAAATGCCCCAGTACAGGGGAACGTCAGGGCCAAAAAGGGGGAGTGCGTGGGTAGGGGAGTGGGAGGGGGGTGGGTATGGGGGACTTTTGGTATAGCATTGGAAATGTAAATGAACTAAATACCTAATAAAAAATGGAAAAAAATAAATAATAAAAAAATCACTAAAAAAAAAACTAATAAAAAAAAAAGGAAGTTTAGCTAGGTAGTAATTTTTTTCAACTTTCCTCAGACACTGACCATTTTTATTTAAAAGTTACATAATACTTAAAGGAAAGAATGACTCAAAAGCTTAGAACTCACAACTGCCTAACTCTTTGAAAGAAGGTTTGCTCTGCATTTGAGAAATTAGTAAGAGATTGAACCATAAACCATGGGATCTCAGGACTCTGGGGCTTTGGAGAGCACATGGTGCTATCACAGGTGATGTAACATGGAAATCCCATGTGATGCCAAGCTAGATGTTATAAACGGGGCTTTGCATGCTCTGAAAAACTCTGCCCACAGTGAGACCTCATATAGATATAAAAATCATATATATCTCATTTCCTCATTAAGGTTCCCTAGTTTTAACATCTCTAATAGCACTGTTAATATTATTTTGTTTGATATCCTGTCCCCAGCTTTAATTGCCATAGGTAGGCATGACAACTGACTCTACCATTACTTTAGGAAGAGAGTTTATATAGTTTTAATTTATTTACTTGAGAATGATTATCTACAGTTCTTAGGTGGATTTATCACAGCATGATAGTTTATTTGTTCTTAGTAAATCCCTTTAGCAGGAATAACTTGTGTACTTCTAAACTAGGAGGGGACTGTCGTGTTTCTTCTTGACTTCATTCTCTTGTTGTGCTTTCCCTCCCAGCTACTTTCAGAATGTCTCTCATAATTTCTGTGCCTTGCTCTTTTCTTCCATTGCTCTCATCTTATGGAGATTCTCATTCCATTCTCACCAAAATCTCCACCATGTCCAAGTATATGTTCCAAAATTGGATTTTTTTTAATATTACTAATAACAAGCTCTAAAGTCCCAACAGATTATAAAACTGACCCACTGGCATACTATGTTCATTATGAAAAGTTTACTTGGTTCTAAAAGCAAATATTCATAAACTTTTTATATTCTGGTTACTTGCTTTTACATCATCTTCTAGCATGCAAATTATATGTGTATTTATAAATTTTAAACTGATAGTACATACATTTCAGCTGCTGTAGGTGCTATGAATGGTTCTAGTTATCAAAAAATAAATAAGTAAATAAATGTAGGAAAGACACTCAAGCACCCATTCTGGCCATTCAGACCTAGGCTGGCCTGAAGAAAGACATCCAAGCACCTGCCTTGGACAGCACTATGATGGATTTATGTTTGATGGAGAGATGGGAAAGAGGGAGTGGGGAGACTGAAGAGAAAGCAACACACAGGGGTTGATATACTGTGGAAGAAGTTGGAACTGAAGACTCAATGACAGTGAAGAAAAGGCAGAGGCAGATTTGAAGAGGCCATGGGGAGATCCTGGCCCAGGCTGTCACCAAGGGCCCATGTCTGGGTCATTGGTTCTGCTGTAGTTGTGATCTGTATCAATGACTGTGGCCCAAGTTACCAAAAGGGCCAATTGGATGTGCACTATCTGGGCTGCCACTAGAGACTATGTGGTTATCTGAGGGCTGTAATGCTATGGGGGGACATGCTGATCTGAGTGGTCTGCAATGTCATCTGAGACCATGGGGACATCTGGGATCCATGCATCTGTGGTCTACGGCAGCCATTGTCTGTTGATGCCCTAGGCCTATGTTATCACCAAAGGCCATGAAGATATCTCTGGTCTGTACTGACATGTAAGGCACTGTGCTGAGCTGGTCCTACCCTCTCACCTGGACTATCTATTATTGATAGACCTGACAGCAGGGGGACTCGCCAGTGAGTCAGCTCCTAAGGCATACATGAGGGAGAGCTGGTCTGCAATGGAGTGGCTTGGTCAAGGAGAGTTGTCACCCACCCAACTTGGTGTGCAAGAGAGTTGACCTGTCTGTTCCTATTTGTGGCTTTGTGTGAGCTATACATTGCAGTGCTAGAGACCTCACCCTGGTGGTAAAGTGGCAGGAGAGCCGGTGGGCTGACTCACTCAGCTACCTACCAGGCACAGATCTAGGGCTTGGAGTTGAGCCATCCCAATATCTACCCTACCTGTGATATGCTGGAACATGTGAAAGGGTCAGTCCTTCAGATCCAAAGCTGCAGGATCTCCATGACACAGGACAACAACAGAATTTTTTAAAAATTCTATCTCATTTTATTTTATTGGGGGTGGGTGTGGCAGGAGGTTGCAAGGGTGGAAAGTAGATAGGAAGGGTATGGGAGATGAGTGGGATTGGGGTGCGTGATATTATATTTAGAGACTAAATATAAAGTTAAAAATAGCTCATAATTGATAAAGGATATTGGAAGTTAGGAATTTTAGATTCTATTCTATATAGTAGATACTATAGATAAAATCTAGTTTCCTCTAGGAAATAACAATAAGGTATACAGTCAAGAAATTACCAATCATAGGTTATGATACAATTTTTTTGTTTTTTAGTTTGGGTGCTGTTCTGTAGCTCTCTGGGTATAAACATACTACTATAAGATTTAAAAAAATGACATGTAAATAGCAAACAAACTCACTGCAGCTGGGGAATACAATCTTCCAAAATTTTTCAGCAAAAATACAATGTTTATCAGTTATTTTATAGAAAATCCTAACAGGTGAACACCAGGAAGATAACAGTTTTACAATCCCAGATTCTCACTGAGAATTACATTTACACAGGATGCCATTCAATGATTAGGTTTGCTTTGTTACTAGACCATGGAATAAGCCATATTCTGCTACAGAAATCCCACAGCTGGGTTCTGGAATGCCTCTACTACTAGAACAATGGATGATTGACAAGAAAAATAAAAACTCCTTTTTCCTAACACATCAGAAAGCTAATGTATGAATAACTTCTATGACATTGTCAGCAGGGTGTGAGTATTATCTCTTCTGGCTATGGAGGTTCATAAATATGATTTATTAATTTTTCATATAGCAGTATTAAGTAGCATGGCTGACTAAAAATTGTCAGTCCATGAACTAATATGGAAAATGCATCTCTTACATGCAAAGGTTTCAGTTTCAGCAAAGATAAGGTACTTTATGATAGAAAGTGTATTTTCTAAAGTACCTAGTAGAAAAATGTCCCCAAATAGATTATTTCTACTTTCTTCATAACTGTTTTTTAAACAGGTAATTATCTCACTTATTCTTTTTGATGACATTTGATTACATTGACCTTTATACCAAATGTATACTCTCTATGATCATGATGAATTTGTATGTCAATTTTACAACATGCTTTGGTGATATGTCATATGGAACTATTATCCTAGTAGATTTGTCAGGGAATTACAAACACATAGGCTTGTGAATTCACTTGGTATTAAAATAAAATAAAAATGTTTAATGTAATGCAGAATTTTGGGACTATAGAAATTATTTGCATACAAATGTAAATGCCACCTCAGCATTAAAATAATAGGGAAAATGTTATAGCAAGAAATTCCCTAGATATTTGCATTTTCTTCTGTTTCAGGCATCACTTTGTAGTTGAAAAATAATGTCAACAGGTACACATAAGGAAAATGTATTAATCTAAATCAATATAACACATTTAGAAGTATTTGCCGTTAATTAGATCAATACATTTGGAGACCCACTCTCAAGTTAGAGGACAGGAAATGCGTATGAAAGTCATTCGGTGAAACAAAAAAGAATAACAATCAAGCAAAATATAGTGCACCTGTGAAGCTCAGGCAGGCCCCTGAGTTTAGGTCAGTATAGACTACATAGTCAGAACCTGTCTCAAAAGCAAGCAGGCAGACAAACCATTCTCCCAAGCAAAGAATGAGCAAAAGTAACAATCTATGCAAAGACATGTTATCTTTAAAAGAGTCCATGAGTGAGAAAACAAAACATTTTCTAAAACAGTTCTGAACAGGGCTGAGCAGTTAAAGAGTGATTGCTGGGCTTGCAGAGAACTGAGTTTGGTTTCCTGTATCAGGCATGCCAAAACGGCTTTTAACCCCAACTCAAGGGCATCCAATGACCATCACCTGGCCTCTGAAGGCACCTGAGCTCTTGTAGATTTGTCTTTAACTCAATATGAAAAGACGATTGTAATTACTCACATTTTTGTACACCTGTGCCATTTAAAACCAGTCCCTATATTCATCAGTGAAAAGAAAAGGTAAACCAATTCATTTGCAGGTGTGTGGAACACTGAAAGAGCTCTCTCTGAGGTACATCTGCTAGATACAACTCAAACATTTGTACCTTACAATAGAACTCTGCTCATACCTCACAAGCCTCTGGTCTGTGTGTCTCTGCAGAAGAGAACACTAATGAGCCAGCTTGTTACTAATGTCGTCTTCTCAACTTCATTTTAGTTCAACTTGGTGTGGTGATACACAGGACACAGCTTTCACCCACACTAAAGTCTTGACTGCTCAAATTGAAAGAAATTTGAGAGGCACTTAACATTAAGTTAGTCATTTGAAATCTGTCATACTACTAATATAATACAGACAATGGGAAGCATTCCACCTTAGGCTCTCCCTGTTTTCTAGCTGGCTGCCCCACACTTACACATTTATCATTGATTACTCGTGGCTGTGTGTCTTAGTGTTTCCTGTGAATACTGTCTTGCTTGAGACACCTTTTCCTGGCTATGATTCTATCCTCTCAACTTGCACTTTGGTGATTTCCTGGGAGAGTTAGCTCTCTTCTAACCTAAGAATCTGTTTATTTGCTAGCATTTTATCCTAAATGCTCTCCCTATTCTTCTTGTGCTTATTCTGTGCATGAATCTCAGTGCCCTGTCACCTTTGAGTGGCATACAGCATTTTCTACAGCTTTAAAATCTATGCAATGTTTTTTTTTTCAAGGGTGGGGTGGTTGGGGCAATTCCAGTGGTTTGTCCTTTATAGACACAGTTTCAATGATGAAAATTTTGGACTTGGAACTGGAGAGACACATCAAGAGTTTAGAGTGATTGCTGCTCTTGCAAAGGACCAGAACTTATACCTAGTACCCATATGAGGCAGCTTATATGGAATCTCCAGCTTCATGGAATCTGACACTTCTGACCGCCTTGCACACATATTGCCGTGTGCACAAATCCTCACACAGATATATGCATATTCAAATAACTTAAAAGTGAAATAAATCTTAAAAACAAAATATGAGGCCTTGTCTAATGTGCATGCTTTCTCCTGAATTATTGATTAGAGCAAACCAACTTGTTAAGTCTTAGATGTGCACAGAACACCTCTCTATGTATCTAATATTCTTAATTTACCATCTGTACCCCTTTACCTATTCAAAAAGACTTTATACATTATGTATGAATCTGTGTATGTACATTTACATGTATATGTATATGTAAATATATTCTGTCTCTATGACAGGAAAGATAATACATTTTGGAAATTATTTGTCATCACAGTAATATATCTAGTTTTGATATATAATCCTGTAACCTGTTTGAAGAAGCTGGATCAATTTGAAACATACATTCACAAAAAATATCAAAACACCATTAAAAATGCCCTTATTTCATTCTATAACACATATGCTACCTACAAGCATTTAGTGTTATTTAGCAAATCTTTTCATGTTGTGGTTACATCACCCAGGCCATATATGACAATGTGGTGTGTTACAAAGCTGGAATTACATAGAATAACAACATCCTAGGCCTCCAATATCAGCAGTACTCCCTTCTGTCCACTCTGATTTCTGCCTGTAATGGTGGGACAACTCAGAGATACATTCTCAACTTGCATTCTTGGAATGAGTTTCTCCTACTCACAATGTTTTTAATTTAACCTGAGCACCATCTCTTAAGTACTCTCGATTCCTGGTACACTTAATGTAGACCATTGACAGGTTTCAATGGGGCCCATAGTGGTTGAGTCATTGAGAGTTTAATTACCTATATTCATACTCTCTTTGCTCTTTAAAGATTTTATATGCCTCTCTTTTCTCTTTGATCCTTTCTCTTTCTCTTTTTCTGTCTTCCTTCTTTCCTTCCCTCCCTCCGTCCATCCCTCCCTCCCTCCCTCCTTCCCTCCCTCCCTTCTTCCTCCCTCCCTTCTTCCTTCCTTCCTTCCTTCCTTCCTTCCTTCCTTCCTTCCTTCCTTTCTTTCTTTCCTGATACGCAGAAATAACTTTAATGTCTATGGCATGGTCTAAGTTTTTGAGCATTTAAGCTTCCTCCTAGTCTCCTTTCTGAACTTTAAACAGAAGAGGCATTTGACTCAGTAGTTTTTATTAAAATGTTTTGAAGTAGTCTCTCCACCTCATGAGAATGCTTTTATATTTTACATAAATAAGTCTGCTGTCAGAAGCCTATTATTCTTCTATGTTTAAGATTGTAACTTTTTCCTCTAGAATGCCATAGGAGTGAAGCCAAAAAAGAATAAAATACCATGAAGCAGTTGAAAATTGCCCTAACATATACTGTTTTGAATACTTCATCTTCCATCTCTTCTACTACCAGGAGATTGCACTTTCTAAAACATGAGTGCTTCTAGAACCCACTAGTTTGTATAAATATTTCTCTCCCATTCCCATACCCTTTACGACACACTATGATTTCTCAAGGTATATGACAAGCCATTTTCTCCTAAGCTATGTAGTGATATACACAGTCTTTCAAGTATGCTTTATCTCTAATTCAGTGAATCCTGTAGAATGCTTAACCATCATGGAAACATGAGTATATTTTGATAAAAATTATTTTATCCTATCTATAGGACTTATCTATTTAGAAGATAAACATTAGTTATAGTACAGTTAAGTGTGTTATGATCAAAGCAATAATATAAAGCTTTTTTGACCCTTTACCATATATACACTTTTTCATTTCTTCTTCCTATCGTACTATTTTTGTTGATTATTTCAGAATTTTATATCATGTACCTGGATTACACTCACTTCTTAGTCCTTCCAGATTCACCCTCTATGCTTGTGACCTCATAAAGAAGAAGAAAATGAGGAATAAGAATAAAAATAAGAGGAGGAGGAGGAAGAAGAGGAGGAGGAAGAAGGAGGAGAACACAAGTTCAATTTGTGTTGTATGTATACTCACTGGCGCATGGTCAAACTCTCAGTAGCCAGCCCTTTAAAGAGAATTTAGTCTTTCCTCACCTGCACTCCCACCAGAAGCCCTCAGTTGTGGAGAACTACACTTTAGCCTCCTTGTGTCCGCAACTTCACATTCTGAAATGAACAACTCATTAAAACATGTATGTACAGTTTTAAATCGCTCAAATGAATCATACAAATAACTTTCGTCCAGTGTAACAGTTTAATAAACTACAGAATGTGTCATGATTAGATTAGGGTTATTAATATAGCTATCATCTCAAATGCTTGTCATTTCTTTGTGGAATTCTACACCCTCTCTATTAGCAATTCCAAGAAATTCAATACATTGTTAGCAATTATTGTTAACATACTCTGTCATATAACACCAGATATTATTCTTCATATTCAGATGTTTTATACACTATCCTCACTTCAGTCTCCCCATCTTTCTCAGACTATTCAATCCTATATCATTCTTGATCAACATTGTAGCTACCACATTTGTGAGAACATGTACTGCTTATTATTTAATCTCTAAGTGTTACAAACAGCAAGATCTTACTTTTAATGTCTCAATACATTATAATAATCTTAATATGGGAGAGAGAGAGAGAGAGAGAGAGAGAGAGAGAGAAAGAGAGAGGGAGAGAAAGAGAGAGAGAGAGAGAGAAAGAGTTGCCACTGCAATAGACAGATGAAGTTGTTGCTTTGATATAGATTTCATTTCTTCTGGATTTATTATGTACCTAGCAGTGGAATTGATAAGCATAGTAATTTGTATTTCTGGAGGAAACTCCACACTAGTTTCCATAATAACTACACTAATTTACATCCTCACTAACCTCACTAACACTACTCTGAATTTTTCTTCTGCCACATCCTTCCAGGCAACTTCGGATTTTGACTTGCATTTACTGATGATGAGTTATTTTAAACATATTTCATATAAGTTTTGCCATTATATATGTCCTTGAGAAATGTTTATTAAAATTATTATAATTCAAATCATTATCATCATTTACTGCTGACTTTCCTAAATTTATTATGGCTTGTAGATCATTACTGGTGAGATAAATTGTTTTCAAATGCCTATCTTACCCTGCATGCTGACTCCTACCAATTGCTTCATTAGTGTTTAGGAGCTGTCGATTTTATGGGTGGGCATTTATGACTTTTTTCCTTATGATCTCAGGAACATGTCAAAATGCTTTTTTTTCCAGAAACATTATCCTGATGTACTTCCACAAGCTTAGTACCGCCAAAGTTTTGAGTCTTACATTTAAATTACTTGAATTGATTTTGATAGACATCAAGTGATAGAGATATATTTCTTCTGGATTTAGATACCAGTATTCCCAGAAGCATTTATTGAAAACATTTTTTCTCATTTATTGAAAATAGTTTTTTTTCCTACTAGATGTTTTGATGATAGTTTCTCCTCTTTTATTCCTCCCATTTCCTCCGAACCTTTCCTTCAATCTGATACGAGGATCTATTTCTCTTTCTTGTAAGAAAAAAAATAGCCATCTCTGGAATTATAATAAATAGAAATACAAACAAGTAGAAATAGGTCAAAACACCTGTCTTAAGGTTTTATTTCTGTGAAGAGACACCATGGGCCAAGGCAACTACTATCAAGGACATTTAATTGAGGCTAGCTTACTGGTTCTGAGGTTCAGTCAATGTTCACCATGGCTGGAAACACAGCAGTGTCCAGGCAGGGATGGTACTAGAGGAGGTTAGATCTCATCATCTTGTTCTGAAGGCAAACAGGAGAAGACTGGCTACAATGTGGATCTCATTGCCTGCCCCACAGAGACACACTTCCTTCAACAAGGCCACACCTCCTAATAGTGCCATTTCCTGGACCAAGCATATTCAAACCACCACAACACTAAATAGAAAAGACCAAAAGAAAAAGCACAAGAAATGCATAAAAGCTCAGACATGTACACACAGATGTACACACAGCAATTCCATAAAAACAGAAATGTAAAATCAACTGTAAACACACACACACAAGTTCTATGAAAAATTAAAAGTATCCCAGATATAAAATTATGAGACAATGACACTCCAAAGATGGTATTAAGTTCATTTTGTGCTGACCATCACTCCCCTGGGGTATTGTTCCTAGAATACCATCTTACCTTCGTACTCATGTCTCCATCTCTGAAGAGTTGATATTACTAGTGTCATTTACTTATCTTGATTTATTTTGGATCTCTAATGCTAGGTTATTTATTTCTTGTCATTCATATTGTGAAATGACCTATTGGTTTGAGTATTAGTGAGGATTTTTCTTTTTTAAGGGGGAGGGTAATTTTAGTGTGTCACCATGAATGGCTTTTGGGGGGTAGTATGAACATTTTCTTAATTTTATTTTGAGTCTACAATATAATTACTAAATTTCTCACTTCCCTTTTCTTCCCCCAAACCCTGCTCACTCTCTTTAAATTTATGACCTCCTTTTAAATTAATTGATGCCAAATGCAATTATGTATGTATGTATATATATGTATATATAATATACTATTATGTATGTATGATATATATATAATATTACACTATTATGTATGTATGATATATATATATATATACATATATATATATATATATATATATAATCTGCCATATCTTTATAATATTATTTGTTTGTATATATTCAGGGATAACCATTTATGATTGGATAACTACTTGTTTGTGCTTTCCTAGGTATAGAGGTATTATAATTCAGCAACATGCCTGCTTTGTCTAGGGATTAGATCCACAAAAAGTCTAGGTCAGCTTGATCCATCTGGAATGCCACACCTTTAATCCCTCTGTCTGAAATATACATATGTCCTTAGAACATACCTTTAATCTCCCAAAATGAAGGTAAAGGTAGTTTGGAGAAGGAAGCAGCTATATTTGAAAATGATGTTTAACTGAGGGGGAGACAAAAATCACAAATCAGAAATATTTGACAGAACAAGATAGAGGCAGGATATGCCTAACTGTCATATGAACAGACAGGAAAGAGGGGTCACTTAAAAGAAGTGAAGAATGAGTCGGGGGTGCAGGGCAGTTCGGTGTGTGCAGTTCAGTTGAATATAGTTGAGTTCAATTGAGTTCATGCAGTTCCATTTAGTTTCTTTCAGTTCATGCAGTCAGTGCAGTTCAGTTTGTAGTATCCAAAGGCAGTTTTTTCAAGCAGGGCTATTCAGTGAGAAGTTGAGACAAGCCTGTATGAATTAGGCAGCTTGGAGAGGAGTATTGGGCCACAACAGCTGGGTTGAACCAGCCAGCCAAAGTTCAGAAAGAACTAGAAATGGTGAGCTTATTCAGTAATAAGTCTCTGAGACAAAAGTTACATCTGGCAAATAAAAGTTACTTTTACACCTATGATGGACTATTTTTTTTTTTTTTGCATTCGACAGTGATCTGTTTATTTAGTAGACATAGAATACTAATAAATCTCTTCAAATTTTAAAAAGAAGTAAATGTAGGACTATGACGGAAATAATATACAGACATAGCACTCAACAAGATCCCAGGTATACATAGGATATAGTCCAATCATTCAAGTATAAAATCATCTATTCTAGTTAAGGTATTTGTCATTTCTCCTGTGAGAGGAGAGAGAAATTACATTGGCTGAAAACCATGTCAGTAGCATGTGATCAGTCATGGGATTTACATAGCCTGCTCTTGGTGAGAAGTCAGAGCATGTCCATGATTATTAAGATCTTTTGTTGGCAAGAGGGGATCCCTGAATGTGGGTGCTACAGATTCAAAATCATAAAAAGAGTGGTATATGATTGACTATTTTACAACCTTCTCAACAAGAAGGATATCAGGCTTGTTAGTGGAAACAGCCGCCTACTAAGGATTAATAAAGTCATGGGTCTTATAGGAGAACCAATAACCATCACTTTACTAAACAAACACAATCCCTAACTACACTCTGATTATTGTCCATATATACACAGATAAGTGTAATCTTCACCCTACATTAAAGAAACAGAAATTTTTGAGATGTTTAAAATATAAATACTTCTCTTTCATAAGGATCAAGTATTTTACCATTTTTTAAAAATGTGTGTTCTCTTGGATTTGTGTAAGTATTTTACAGGTTTCATTCACAAATCATATAATTTTTTGAAAATATAGTTTTGATTTTTCTATATTGAGCTGCCATTACTTTCTTGCGAAAATTACAGGTGATCATGTGTATAATGTTTACTATTTGTTGTTGGATTCAATTTATTAGTAATTTACTGAGTATTTTTACATAAATAGTTCCCCTGCACCCTCTCTCTCACTCTGTATAATCAAGATCTGGCATCTTGGTAATTCTATCCTTTTGAAAAAGTTTGAATGTGTGATTTGACACTCATTAATTTCAATTGTTTGACAAAAGCTGTTTTTAGTTTTTCTCATAATTTGGTAAAAATCAACACTGAAATCTGGGAAAATTGGCTTTTCTTTAATGTGGAAATTTTTAGCATTGATTCTTTTTTTTTGCTTGAAGATTTTTGTCCTTGTGAGTTCAATTTTTCTGTACTATAGACTTTCAGAAATGGTCCATTTTTCTGGGTTCTCTGATATTCTGGCACATGGCAATTTCTAATAGTTGGTGCTATATACAATAGCCCCCATCGACTCTTAGTTTTTTCTTGTTGCCAATTATAATGTCTTCCTGTTGATAAAATTGTTCACTTGAGATTTTACTTCTTCTTCTTCTTCTTTTTTTTTTTTTTTTTTTTTTGCTATGTGGTTAAAAGCTGTCCAATTCATTTTTATGTCACTGATCTTTAATAATATTTTATTTCATTGAAATGTTTTTAATATTGATTAATTGATTTACTTTACATCCTGATTGCAACTACCTATCCTTCCACTCCTCTCAGTCCCTCCCTCTCACCTCCCTTCCTTCACAGCCTCCAGTTGCCCTTCCCTCCTCATAAGAGTGGAGGCCTCCCATGGATATTAACACACGTTGGCATATCAAGTTGCAGTGGCTTATATTGAGGATAGACAAGACAGCCCAGTTAGAGAAAAGGGATCAAACGAAGGCAACAGAGTCAGAGACAGATCCTGCTTCTGTTCTTGGGGGTCTCACATGAAGATCAAGCTGCATGTCTGTTATATATGTGTAGAGAGCTTAGTTATATCTTATGCATGCTTTCTGGTCGATGGTTCAGTATCAGTAAGCCCCTATGAGATCATGCTCACTATCATTATTAATTTTTAATGCTTTTAGAAACCATTTGGTTTATATTGCCTCTGATCTTGTTCTGTCTTCTATTAATTAACATACTCCCCTTGCATTTCATCATTTTTTAAATCTGCTATTTCTTTATTTTACCATGTATTTATCTTTATTGTCATCCAACTACCCAAACTATTTTTCTCCATCTTTTTAAAAGTAACCAGGTTTCTTCCTAGTTTTGTAATTAACATATATTGTTTAATTTGTCTCACTAATTTTATTTAAGCTGGCAGAAATACAAAATTGCTAGCATTCTTTTTTTGTCACAATAGTTGACTTGTGGCTCTGCAGGTGAACTAAAGTTGATCTACAAAGATGAAAGTTGGGTACTTGAATAGCAGCTATTGAAATAGTACAAGGATTTTAGAACTACAGAGAGACCTGAAAGAGGAAAGGGATCCTTAGAATGGCACTGAGGCTCTGGAAAGTTTAATTAAAAGAAAACAAAAATAAAGACAAATGCCACATTGTCTAGTTCCAGAAGCAATATGCAAAACTGTGCTGATGGTTGCTTTCACTCTAAACTGAAAGACACATAAGTAGACTCAGGTCTTAGCACTGCTTCTCCTGTGTCATACATGTTGTTTTATGATATTTGCCTAAATATTTTTTTCTTTTGTTCATTTTCTTATTGACCATTGATTTATTTGAAGGACACAATTGCCAAATTTCTTGGATTTATTTCTGATATTGTTTAATTGTTATCTTAGACAAAGGTCATTATTTCATGTCTTTAAACTTATTTTGTATGTTCTAAATCATGTGGTCTATCCTGGATTACATTCCATGTACTGAATGTACTGAAGAGAGTGTGAAAATCTGTAACTATTGAGTGAAATGGTTTATAAACATCACAAGTCCATTTGTTTTGTTTAGTACAACATAGCTCTGATGTTTCGTTCATGATTGTTTCTGGTTTATTTATGAAAGTAGGACATAAATTTCCGACTATTGTTAGATTAAAGGCTATCCTTGCTGCCAAATCTAGTACTGTTTGCTTTGCATCATTGGATATTTTAATTTTTATTAAATATTGTAATCATTTCTATCTTATTCTTATTTAGTATTATTTTCTCTATTTAAAGTTTATGACTTACATACCATTTTATTGGAGCATTATGGCACCTGTTCACGTTGTTTCCCATTATCATGGCATCTGTTGTCCATTTGAACATGTTCAGTCTATATACATCTTTTAGGTAAAATTACTGTCCTGAAGGCAGCAAATAGTTGGATCTGATTTTTCTAAAAATCCATTTAGGTATGTCATAATTTTTAATTCTGAATTTTATTCTGCTTGCATTCAAGATTAGTAAAATCCTTTTCCTTCCTTTTAAACATTTTGGCTGAATTGTTTTTGCTCTCTTCTTTTTCATTGATTTATCTTTGTTGTTTTGTGACTTTTTATGTTGTTCTTTCTAGACATAAGGTTATTGTTCTCTGCATA
The DNA here is from genome assembly GCF_000001635.26 of Mus musculus. Lineage (NCBI taxonomy): Eukaryota > Metazoa > Chordata > Mammalia > Rodentia > Muridae > Mus > Mus musculus. The sequence goes on along the minus strand of NC_000069.6, from coordinate 78,037,285 downwards.
AAGATTATTCATATATTATTCAAATTCAGATTTCTGTGCCAACATATCTGGTTGCAATCCTTATTCTGAGAAACTCATGTCTCAGTGTTGTGCATATCGTTCCCCAATTATTCCATTATTGGTCAGTAAAGAAGCCAATCAGCCAGTGACTGAGCAGGGGGAAGAGTAGGGCTGGACTTCCTCATAGCCAGAGGGAGGAGACAGAGAGAGGAATGGGGAAATTCAGCCACAATAAAATAGTCCAGAAGACACGATGAGAAAACACCCGAAGACCAAAGAACTAGATAAAATGCAAGTATCACTGAGATTTTTATTGGGAGGTAGCCAGATTTAGTTAGAGGATTAAAATGAAGTAATACTGCTCAGTTGTTGTGCCCTTAAAGGACCCAGATGTAGCTGTCTCTTGTGAGACTATGCCAGGGCCTAGCAAACACAGAAGTGGATGCTCACAGTCAACTATTAGATGGATCACAGGGCCCCCAATGGAGGAGTTAGAGAAAGTACCCAAGGAGATAAAGGGATCTGCAACCCTATAGGTGGAACAACATTATGAACTAACCAGTACCCCAGAGCTCTTGACTCTAGCTGCATATGTATCAAAAGATGGCCTAGTCGGCCATCACTGGAAAGAGAGGCCCATTGGACACGCAAACTGTATATGCCCCAGTACAGGGGAACGCCAGGGCCAAAAAAATGGGAATGGGTGGGTAGGGAAGTGGGGGGGAGGGTATGGGGGACTTTTGGGATAGCATTCGAAATGTAATTGAGGAAAATATGTAATAAAAATATTTTTAAAAAAGGAAAAAAAACTTGTAAAGCAATTATAATAGTCAAGTTTCAATTATTTTGGAGGTAACTGCGTAAGAGGAAAACTGAAAAAAAAATTTATAAACAACTGCTCACAGTTCTTGTTTTATTTTCTTAGTTTTCCCATTTGAAAAGCTGCTTTACTAATGAACTTTAAATTAACTTTATTACAGGATTCCGTCAGCACTACAAACATAGCTGGGGCTATTGCTTGGAGAGAGTATTTCTCAACCATTCGTAAGAGCAGCTATGTTTGCTATAATTTTATTTCATGATTTTTCTTTCTTGAAGAATTTTCAGCTTTTATCTCAGTTTCTCTTGGACTATACGGTTACTGTTGAGAATTGTGTTTATCCTAATGGAATGGATATCCCTTGACATATATATGAATTGATGTGGTTTCTATCCAGATGTCAGGAGAAAAACTTTTAACATTCATTCAATGCTGTGATCTTCCACAGATTGATAAGGGCCAGGATACTGATGTGGACACATCTTAGTGTACCTGTGAATATATTTCTGTAGAGGATTAATGATGCAGGTTGGACCAATCCATAGAAACAAATCTGTATGGAATTACAGGGAGAAAGGGAGCCCTTGGTGCAGACATTGTCCTGATGACTCTTTCCTGTGCTCTCCCTACATGAAGGATTTCTGCTTGTTCTGCTTGGGCTAATATAAATAGACATTTAATTTTCTTTTCTTGAGATATGTTGATATCAACTAAAAGCTGATAAGCATAGAAAACTAGAATAAAAAATGATATCATTGCAGTGATAACCTGACTGGGTGGTTTTTAAACTTTGTACTTGTTTGTCACACTGTATATAAAGATGAATACAAAGGGTGTGTGTGGAAGGAACTCAGAAGACCTGAATTACATTAGGAATGTGAACCATTCTTTATAGTTTATGTATGGTCTTTCTTTAATTTCCTAAGTTCCTGAAATAATCCATGAATTACCCTTACATATTCCTGGTATTTGATTAAATTTTCATAAATTTTTATTTTGAGGGCTGGAAAGATGGCTCCATCGTTAAGAGTAATAGATTCTCCTTTGGAGGACCTGGGTTCAATTCCCAGCACCCACATCGAAACTCACAACTGTCTGTAACTCCAATTCCAGAGGATCTGACACCCTCAAACAGAAATACACACAGACAAAACATTGAAACACAAAAAATAAACAAATCTTTAAATTATATTGAATTGTATTTTGAATAATTCCCCAAGTTCCCAGTATTTGGGGCTCATTGTTTTATTGTTTCTGATGCATGGGTTGCCCATGTATTGCTGCTTGTGCCTCCAATAGATCCTTCACAAATTTTATGCTAATCTTATTAGTGAAGAGCTTTCTTTTTGTGATGTTGCTATGGCTGTGTAGGCTGTATAGGCTCTTGGTCCAGGTAGAACTTCAGTTTTTTAACATAGCTGCTCAGCAGCAATCAGTATTGCCAAAGTCTCATCCTAGGCTATTGTCATGGCTCTGTGTTGCCAACTGAGATGCAGTTCTTCTTTTCAGGTTGGTGCCCTGGAAGCTCTTAGCATGATCAGTTGCACAGCTGCAGAGTTATGGCATGCATCAATCTTTGTGAACTATATGGGATCAAAATAGAGTATTGAGTAATTGAGCAGGCTACCTACATGTCAGTATCTAAAAGTCCCACCAGGACCTGGCTATACCATTGGGCTCAAATAGAGTCAGTTGGCTGCTTTTGAGTCAGTAAATGGTTTGCTAGATATGTCTGACTGTTGTCTCAGGACATCTGCATGCCAAGCCCTTTACTCTACTCTGGGTTTGGGGACAATGTGGGTTGTAGGTTTTCCCAGCAACAAATGTTTCAGGTATCTGGGGTGTGTGTTGATGCTTATTAAAACATCTGTCTTGCCCTTCACCTGATAAATAAGTCCTTTTGGGCTCTGTGTTTATACTGAGAATAGGTCAGAAGGGCTTTTGATTGACTTCTTTTTCATGAGTATCATATGCTTTGGCTTTATGTCTGGGGTTCCTCTTCAAACAACCTGGTTATTCAGACACTGTTGGGAGACTTTTAAATAGGAGAAAATACAAAGATACCCAAAACTCTATATATCACCTTGCTAGCTCTCTGAAAGACTAACCTATATTTAGTATATGACTTAAAATTTCAAATGATAATTAAGTTTTAGTGAAACATTTTTTCTTATGACACAGTATGTATTTATCAAAGGTCCTTACAGATGAAATGTTAAATAGTGAAGCTCTTTCTAACACAGCAAATCTGAATGTGGCATCTTTGGGAACAGCCAAGTTCATACATTATCTTATAACTACATTATAGCAATGCATGCTTAGTGTAAGTTGTAAAACAATGCACCATTTTTACATATCATAGAACATTATTTCAGACAACTTATTTGTGCTGTGTGTTGTATATATAGTTATGAATTGATACATGGATTTATAACTGTTCTACATACAGAGACCAATAAGCTAAAATACATGCATTTTTAAACTTAACATAAATAATATTTACCCAGCTTAGAAACTACTGATGGTATGTAAAATTTTTCAAAAGCTAACTATAATCTTACACTGAAGCAATGTCAGGTTTTTTAAATCTTGCATTTCCAATTCTCCATGTCTTTATTATGCATACATTTAATTTTTTTTTTTTGATGAAAGCAATGGTAATACAAGATGTAATGTAAACTGGTTTAGAAAACATTGCCTTAAATATTACCTGACATCATTTAATATTCTTTCATGAAAGGCTTAATGCCTATTTAATGCCTATTTAGGCTACTGTATAAATTACACTACTAACTACCCTCAGGTCATGAACATAATAGCTTTTAAAGTTTTACTGATGACTTTTAATTATTTCTTGCCTTTGTAGTGATTCAAATTCTATATTGTTCTGTGCTAGTTAATAGTTATACAGTTTTAAAAAAATCTCCATTTTCATTATGTGGTTATGTTTATATTTTTTTCATTTAATTTACATGGAAAATTAGAGGAACTACTATTCATGCTGTAAAATTACAAAAACTCTATAGTCACTAATAAGAAAGTTTATTTGTTTCACAGAAATTTAAGCAAGATATAATTCTACCTGCAGATCATGTGCACCAATCCCCTACCCCCATGCCTACACCCAGAGACAAGTTGTCCTCCAGGACATATGTGAATCTCCCATTCTGGCCCAATACCTGATCTAGGTGGGACCCTCCTCCCCCAGGTCCAGAGGACATAGGACCTCCCACCCTGCCAGAGACACATCTTCCTTCCTGTTTGCAACTATGCCTGGGAGCAGATCCTGTGCTCTAGTCCCACACCCACCACCTGCCCAAATACAGACAGCTTGACCTCCCAGAGTTCTGACACCACCAAGCTCACTGGTGAGTTCTGCCTGACCCAATACCTAACTGGAACACCCTCACCCCCTGGAGATCATAGGACATAGGACCTCCTGCCCTGCATGGAGAAAACATCTTCCTTCTGGTCCTCAACTGAACCCTGGAGCAGATTGTGTGTTCCAGCACCCTAGACCCTGCCCACACAGGGGTCAGCATAACTCACAGGAGGCCTGCCACAGACCAGGCACTGTAGATACCCTCTCACACCCAGAGACAGCCTGATCAAAGGAGGCCCAACATAACAAGGCTCACAGGAGGGAAAGGCTCCCGTCAGAGAGAGCAAGGCCAGTTAACACTAGAGATAACCAAATGGCAACATCAGAACCCAGTTCTTCAACCCCAGCAAGCCCTGGATAACCTAACACACCTGAAGAGCAAGATTCTGATCTAAAATTCCATCTCATCAAGATGATACAGGACCTTGAGTAGAACATATATAACTCCCTTAATGAAATACAGTAGAACACAGGTAAATAGGTAAAATCCCTTAAAGAGGAAACACATGAGTTCCTTAAAAAGAACAAAGGAAAACACAATCAAACAGGTGAAGGATTTGAAGAAAACTGTCCAGAATCTAAAATTGGAAATAGAAACAGTGAAGAAATCACAAAGAGAGACAACCGTGGAGATGGAAACCCAAGGAAAGAGATCAGGAATCACAGATGCAAATATCACCAACACAATACAAGAGAGAAGAGAGAATCTCAGGTGTAGAAGATACCAAAGAGGATACTGAAATAATAGTCAAAGAAAATACAAAGTTAAAAAAAAAAAGAAGAGACAGCCGGCCACCTTCCTGGTGAGAGCACGGGGGTCTGCCCGGCCTGAGAGGTTTGTGCCACAGGCCCCGGCTGGAGCCTTCTTGGCTCCAGGACTCCGCGAAGGGCAGGCTGCACGGGTGACCGTGTGGAATACAGAGGCCAGCCGTTTCTGGTACTGGCGAGAGTCGCAGAGCTTCTGGGGCGGCGCCATCTTCGGCTCCAGACAACCAGCCACCTTCCTGGCTAGAGCCACAGAGCTTCTGAGGTGGCGCCATCTTCGGCTCCAGACGGCCAGCCACCTTCCTGGCGAGAGCCACAGAGCTTCTGAGGCGGTGACATCTTCGACTCCAGACAACAGGCCACCTTCCTGGCCAAAGCAACACAGCTTCTGGGAAAATCCTGTTTTGGGCCTTCACCTTCAGCCAGGAGGAGGTCCAAACACCAGATAACTGTACACCTTCCCCGAAAGAGGAGAGCTTGCCTGCAGAGACTGCTCTGACCACTGAAACTCAGAGGAGAGAGCTTGTCTCCCACGCCTGCTGATTGAGGGTAACAAAATCAACAGAGGAACAATCTCTTAACAAAGACAACTATAACAACTAACTCCAGAGATTGCCAGATGGCGAAAGGTAAACGTAAGAATCCTACTAACAGAAACCAGGACCACTCACCAGCATCAGAACCCAGAACGCCCACTTCGCCCAGTCCAGGACACCCTAACACACCTGAAAAGGTAGACCTGGATTTAAAAGCATATCTCATGATGATGGTAGAGGACATAAAGAAGGAATTCAATAACTCACTTAAAGAGATACAGGAGAACACTGCTAAAGAGTTACAAGTCCTTAAAGAAAAACAGGAAAACACTGCTAAAGAGTTACAAGTCCTTAAAGAAAAACAGGAAAACAAAACCAAACAGGTAGAAGTCCTTATAGAAAAACAGGAAAACACATCCAAACAGGTGATGGAAATGAACAAAACCATACTAGACCTAAAAAGGGAAGTAGACACAATAAAGAAAATCCAAAGTGAGGCAACGCTGGAGATAGAAACCCTAGAAAAGAAATCTAGAACCATAGATGCCAGCATCAGCAACAGAATACAAGAGATGGAAGAGAGAATCTCAGGTGCAGAAGACACCATAGAGAACATCGACACAACAATCAAAGAAAATGGAAAATGCAAAAAGATCCTAACTCAAAATATCCAGGAAATCCAGGACACAATGAGAAGACCAAACCTATGGATAATAGGAGTGGATGAGAATGAAGATTTTCAACTCAAAGGACCAGCAAACATCTTCAACAAAATTATTGAAGAAAACTTCCCAAATCTAAAGAAAGAGATACACATGAACATACAAGAAGCCTACAGAACTCCAAATAGACTGGACCAGAAAAGAAATTCCTCCCGACACATAATAATCATAACATCAAATGCACTAAATAAAGATAGAATACTAAAAGCAGTAAGGGAAAAAGGTCAAATAACATATAAAGGCAAGCCTATCAGAATTACACCAGATTTTTCACCAGAGACTATGAAAGCCAGAAGAGCCTGGACAGATGTTATACAGACACTAAGAGAACACAAATGCCAGCCCAGGCTACTATACCCAGCCAAACTCTCAATTACCATAGATGGAGAAACCAAAGTATTCCACGACAAAAATAAATTCACCCATTATCTCTCCACGAATCCAGCCCTTCAAAGGATAATAACAGAAAAAAACCAATACAAGGACGGGAATCATGCCCTAGAAAAAACAAGAAGATAATCCCTCAACAAACCTAAAAGAAGACAGCCACAAGAAGAGAATGCCAACTTTAACAAAAAAAATAACAGGAAGCAACAATTACCTTTCCTTAATATCTCTTAATATCAATGGACTCAATTCCCCAATAAAAAGACATAGACTAACAGACTGGCTACACAAACAGGACCCAACATTCTGCTGCTTACAGGAAACCCATCTCAGGGAAAAAGACAGACACTACCTCAGAGTGAAAGGCTGGAAAACAATTTTCCAAGCGAATGGTCTGAAGAAACAGGCTGGAGTAGCCATTTTAATATCGGATAACATCGACTTCCAACCCAAAGTTATCAAAAAAGACAAGGAGGGACACTTCATACTCATCAAAGGTAAAATCCTCCAAGAGGAACTCTCAATTCTGAATATCTACGCTCCAAATGCAAGGGCAGCCACATTCATTAAAGACACTTTAGTAAAGCTCAAAGCACACATTGCACCTCACACAATAATAGTGGGAGACTTCAACACACCACTTTCATCAATGGACAGATAATGGAAACAGAAACTAAACAGGGACACAGTGAAACTAACAGAAGTTATGAAACAAATGGACCTGACAGATATCTACAGAACATTTTATCCTAAAACAAAAGGATATACCTTCTTCTCAGCACCTCACGGGACCTTCTCCAAAATTGACCATATAATTGGTCACAAAACAGGCCTCAATAGATACAAAAATATTGAAATTGTCCCATGTATCCTATCAGACCACCATGGCCTAAGACTGATCTTCAATAACAACATAAATAATGGAAAGCCAACATTCACGTGGAAACTGAATAACACTCTTCTCAATGATACCTTGGTCAAGGAAGGAATAAAGAAAGAAATTAAAGACTTTTTAGAGTTTAATGAAAATGAAGCCACAACGTACCCAAACCTTTGGGACACAATGAAAGCATTTCTAAGAGGGAAACTCATAGCTCTGAGTACCTCCAAAAAGAAACGGGAGAGAGCACATACTAGCAGCTTGACAACACATCTAAAAGCTCTAGAAAAAAGGAAGCAAATTCACCCAAGAGGAGTAGACGGCAGGAAATAATCAAACTCAGGGGTGAAATTAACCAAGTGGGAACAAGAAGAACTATTCAAAGAATTAACCAAACGAGGAGTTGGTTCTTTGAGAAAATCAACAAGATAGATAAACCCTTAGCTAGACTCGCTAAAGGGCAAAGGGACAAAATCCTAATCAACAAAATCAGAAATGAAAAGGGAGACATAACAACAGATCCTGAAGAAATCCAAAACACCATCAGATCCTTCTACAAAAGGCTATACTCAACAAAACTGGAAAACCTGGACGAAATGGACAAATTTCTGGAAAGATACCAGGTACCAAAGTTAAATCAGGATCAAGTTGACCTTCTAAACAGTCCCATATCCCCTAAAGAAATAGAAGCAGTTATTAATAGTCTCCCAGCCAAAAAAAGCCCAGGACCAGATGGGTTTAGTGCAGAGTTCTATCAGACCTTCAAAGAAGATCTAATTCCAGTTCTGCACAAACTATTTCACAAGATAGAAGTAGAAGGTACTCTACCCAACTCATTTTATGAAGCCACTATTACTCTGATACCTAAACCACAGAAAGATCCAACAAAGATAGAGAACTTCAGACCAATTTCTCTTATGAATATCGATGCAAAAATCCTTAATAAAATTCTCGCTAACCGAATCCAAGAACACATTAAAGCAATCATCCATCCTGACCAAGTAGGTTTTATTCCAGGGATGCAGGGATGGTTTAATATACGAAAATCCATCAATGTAATCCATTATATAAACAAACTCAAAGACAAAAACCACATGATCATCTCGTTATATGCAGAAAAAGCATTTGACAAGATCCAACACCCATTCATGATAAAAGTTTTGGAAAGATCAGGAATCCAAGGCCCATACCTAAACATAATAAAAGCAATCTACAGCAAACCAGTAGTCAACATCAAAGTAAATGGAGAGAAGCTGGAAGCAATCCCACTAAAATCAGGGACTAGACAAGGCTGCCCACTTTTTCCCTACCTTTTCAACATAGTACTTGAAGTATTAGCCAGAGCAATTCGACAACAAAAGGAGATCAAGGGGATACAAATTGGAAAAGAGGAACTCAAAATATCACTCTTTGCAGATGATATGATAGTATATATAAGTGACCCTAAAAATTCTACCAGAGAACTCCTAAACCTGATAAACAGCTTCGGTGAAGTAGCTGGATATAAAATTAACTCAAACAAGTCAATGGCCATTCTCTACACAAAGAATAAACAGGCTGAGAAAGAAATTAGGGAAACAACACCCTTTTCAATAGTCACAAATAATATAAAATATCTCGGTGTGACTCTAACTAAGGAAGTGAAAGATCTGTATGATAAAAACTTCAAGTCTCTGAAGAAAGAAATTAAAGAAGATCTCAGAAGATGGAAAGATCTCCCATGCTCATGGATTGGCAGGATCAACATTGTAAAAATGGCTCTCTTGCCAAAAGCAATCTACAGATTCAATGCAATCCCCATCAAAATTCCAACACAATTCTTCAACGAATTAGAAGGAGCAATTTGCAAATTCATCTGGAATAACAAAAAACCTAGGATAGCAAAAACTCTTCTCAAGGATAAAAGAACCTCTGGTGGAATCACCATGCCTGACCTAAAGCTTTACTACAGAGCAATTGTGATAAAAACTGCATGGTACTGGTATAGAGACAGACAAGTAGACCAATGGAATAGAATTGAAGACCCAGAAATGAACCCACACACCTATAGTCACTTGATCTTCGAGAAGGGAGCTAAAACCATCCAGTGGAAGAAAGACAGCATTTTTCAACAATTGGTGCTGGCACAACTGTTTGTTATCGTGTAGAAGAATGCGAATTGATCCATACTTATCTCCTTGTACTAAGGTCAAATCTAAGTGGATCAAGGAACTTCACATAAAACCAGAGACACTGAAACTTATAGAGGAGAAAGTGGGGAAAAGCCTCGAAGATATGGGCACAGGGGAAAAATTCCTGAACAGAACAGCAATGGCTTGTGCTGTAAGATCGAGAATTGACAAATGGGACCTAATGAAACTCCAAAGTTTCTGCAAGGCAAAAGACACCGTCAATAAGACAAAAAGACCACCAACAGATTGGGAAAGGATCTTTACCTATCCTAAATCAGATAGGGGACTAATATCCAACATATATAAAGAACTCAAGAAGGTGGACTTCAGAAAATCAAATAACCCCATTAAAAAATGGGGCTCAGAACTGAACAAAGAATTCTCAACTGAGGAATACAGAATGGCAGAGAAGCACCTGAAAAAATGTTCAACATCCTTAATCATCAGGGAAATGCAAATCAAAACAACCCTGAGATTCCACCTCACACCAGTGAGAATGGCTAAGATCAAAAATTCAGGTGACAGCAGATGCTGGCGAGGATGTGGAGAAAGAGGAACACTCCTCCATTGTTGGTGGGATTGCAGGCTTGTACAATGACTCTGGAAATCAGTCTGGCGGTTCCTCAGAAAACTGCATATAGTACTACCGGAGGATCCAGCAATACCTCTCCTGGGCATATATCCAGAAGATGCCCCAACTGGTAAGAAGGACACATGCTCCACTATGTTCATAGCAGCCTTATTTATAATAGCCAGAAGCTGGAAGGAACCCAGATGCCCCTCAACAGAGGAATGGATACAGAAAATGTGGTACATCTACACAATGGAGTACTACTCAGCTATTAAAAAGAATGAATTTATGAAATTCCTAGGCAAATGGATGGACCTGGAGGGCATCATCCTGAGTGAGGTAACACATTCACAAAGGAACTCACACAATATGTACTCACTGATAAGTGGATATTAGCCCAAAACCTAGGATATCCAAGATATAAGATACAATTTCCTAAACACATGAAACTCAAGAAAAATGAAGACTGAAGTGTGGACACTATGCCCCACCTTAGAAGTGGGAACAAAACACCCTTGGAAGGAGGTACACAGACAAAGTTTGGAGCTTAGATATAAAGATGGACCATGTAGAGCCTGCCATATCCGGGGATCCATCCCATAATCAGCTTCCAAATGCTGACACCATTGCATACACTAGCAAGATTATGCTGAAAGGACCCTGATATAGCTGTCTCTTGTCAGAGTATGCCTGGGCCTAGCAAACATAGAAGTGGATGCTCACAGTCGGCTATTGGATGGATCACATGGTCCCCAATGAAGGAGCTAGAGAAAGTACCCAAGAAGCTAAAGGGATCTGCAACCCTATAGGTGGAACAACATTATGAACTAACCAGTACCCCGGAGCTCTTGACTCTAGCTGCATATGTATCAAAAGATGGCCTAGTCGGCCATCACTGGAAAGAGAGGCCCATTGGACACGCAAACTTTATATGCCCCAGTACAGGGGAACGCCAGGGCCAAAAAAGGGGAGTGGGTGGGTAGGGGAGTGGGGGTGGGTGGCTATGGGGGACTTTTGGTATAGCATTGGAAATGTAAATGAGCTAAATACCTAATAAAAAATGGAAAAAAAAAACCCTCCTAACCAAAACATCCATTAAATCTAGAACACAGAGAAAAGACCAAAGCTAAGAATTATAGGTATAGGCCCCCAAGCAGACCCTGTGCCACAGAACTACATACATGGGCCCAGCGATGAGAGAGCTGGTCTCCCAGTAGTCCTGAAATACCTGTGTACACAGGTATGACCACCTTCTGCTTCAAGGGACCCTCACAGAGCCACGGGACACAGGAACCAAGGAAGAGCCTCAGAGAGGATCCTTCCAGTTCCCATCTGCTCCTGGAGCTGACCCTGTACCACAGGTCCCCACCACCAGATCCCACTGGGAGAGAGCAAGTCTCCCAGGAGTTCTGACATACCTGAGAGCACAGTTCTCCATATCCAGGAGAGAGCTGGTCTCCTAAGAATGCTAACACACCTGCGAGCACAGGTGAGACCACCACTTCTCCTCAAATTCCTGGCACAAGGGGGACCCACCCAGAGCTGTCAGGACACAGGAACCAAGGAACTGCCAAGGACACAATCCTGTTTTCCTTCTGCACCCTGGAGCTGACCCTCCACAGGGCCAGAGCTCTCCATACACAAATTCCTCCCAGAAAGAACTGGTCTCCTAGGAGTGCTAACACGCAGGCTTTCAGAAGGGAAAAAGCCACAATCAGAGACAGCAAGACCAGATAATACCACAGATAACCAGATGGCAAGAGGCAAGACAAAAGAATATCAGCAACAGAAACCAAGGCTACATGGCATCATCAGGATCCAGTTCTCCCATCACAGCAAGCCCTGGATACCCAAAGAGACCAGTAAAGTAAGACTCTGATTTAAAGCCACATCTCATGATGATGATAGAGGACTTTAAGAAGGACATAAATAACTTCTTTAAAGAAGTTTAGGAGAACACAGGTAAACAGTTAGAAACCCTTAAAGAGGAAACCTAAAAATCCAGCAAAGAATTACAGGAAAACACAACCAAATAGGTGAAGGTATTGAACAAAACCATGCAGGATCTAAAACTGGAAACAGAAACAATAATGAAATCACAATGGGAGACAACTCTGGAGATAGAATACCTAGAAAAGAGATCAGGAGTCATAGAGGCAAGCGTCACCAACAGAATATAAGAGATAGAAGAGAGAATCTCAGGTGCAGAAGATACCATAGAAAATATTGACACAACAGTCAGAGAAAATGCAAAATACGAAAAGTTCCTAACCCAAACATCCAGGACACAATGAGAAGACCAAACCTGAGGATAATAGCTACAGATGAGAATGAAGATTGTCAACTTAAAGGGTCAGTAAATATCTTCAACAAAATTATAGAAGAAAAGTTCTCTAACCTAAAGAAAAAGATGCCCATGAACATAGAAGAATCCTGCAGAACTCCAAATACCTTGGACTAGAAAAGAAATTCCTCCTGTCACATAATAATCAAAACACCAAATGCACAACACAAAGAAAAAATATTAAAAGCAGTAAGGGTAAGTAACATATAAAGGCATACCTATGAGAATTACATCAGACTTCTCACCAGAGATTATGAAAACAAGAAAATTTTGGGCAGATACCATACAGACCCTAAGAGAATATAAATGCCAGGCCAGGCTACAATATCCAGCAAAACTCTCAATTACCATAAATGGAGAAACCAAATTTCATGACAAAACCAAATTTAAACAATATCTTTCCACAAATCCAGCCCTACAAAGGATAATAGAGGGAAAACTCCAATATGAGGAGGGAAACTACACCCTAGACAAAGCAAGAAGACAAACCCAAAAGAAGATAGCTAAACAAGCATAATTCCACTTCAAAAAAACAAAAATAACAGGAAGCAACAATCACTTTTCTTAATATCTCTTAACACCAATGGACTCAATTTCACAATAAAAAGACATAGACAATACAGACTGGATATGTAAACAGGACCCAGAATTTTGCTGCATACAGAAAAGACACCCAGTCACAAAGACAGACACAACCTCAAAGTAAAAGGTCAAATAAATTTCCAAGCAAATGGTCCCAAGGAGCAAACTGAAGTAGCCATTTTAATATCTGATAAAATCAACTTTTAACCAAAAGTTGTCAAAAAGATAAGGAAGGACATCAGGATAATCAAAGCAAAAAAGTCTACCAAGATGAACTCTCAATTCTGAACACCTATTATCCAAATGCAAAGGCACCCACATTTATAAAAGAAACTTGAATAAAGCTCAAAGCACACATTGCACCCCACACAATAATAGTGGGAGACTTCAACACCTAACTCTAATCAATGGACAGATCATGAAAACAGAACTAAACAGAGACACCGTGAAACCAACAGAAGTTATGAACCAAGTGGATTTAAGATTATATATATATATATATATATATATGTGTGTGTGTGTGTGTGTGTGTGTGTGTGTGTGTGTGTGTGTATAAAACAAAAGAATATATCTTCTCAGTACCTCATGGTATCTTCTCCAAAATTGACAATATAATCATTCACAAAACAGTTCTCAACTGATAAAAGAAATTTGAAATAATCCTATGTATCCTATCAGATCATCATGGACTGAGGCTGGTCTTCAGTAAGAACAAAAAGTGCAGAAAATCCACATACATATGGAAGCTGAACAATGTTCTGCTCAATGATAACTTGGTCAAGGAAGAAATAAAGAATTTAAAGTCTTTTTAGAATTTAATGAAAATGAAGGCACCACATATCTAAACTAATGGGACACAATGAAAGCACAGCTAAGAGCAAATCTCATAGCTCTGAGTGCCTTCAAAACGAAACTAGAGATAGAATACAATAGCAGATTGACCGCACACCTGAAATCTCTACAGCAAAAATAAGTAAATACACCCAAGAGGAGTAAACAGCAGGAAATAATCAAACTCAGGCCTGAAATCAACCAAGTAGAAAAAAAAAGAAAAAGAAAAGGAAGAACAATACAAAAAATCAACAAAACCAGGAGTTGGTTCTTTGAAAAATCAACAAGATAGATAAACCCTTAGACAGACTAACCAGATAGCAAAGAGACAGTATTCAAATTAACAAAATCAGAAATGAAAATGGAGACATAACAACCGAAACAAAGGAAATTAAAAAAAAAATCATCAGGCCCTACTACAAAATCCAGTACTCAGCACAACTGCAAAATCTGGATGAAATGGACAACTTTCTAGACAACGACCAGGTACTAAAGTTAAATCAGGATCAGATAAACCATCTAAACAGTCCCATAACTCTTTTTTTTTCCATTTTTTACTAGGTATTTAGCTCATTTACATTTCAAATGCTATACCAAAAGTACCCCATACCCACCCATCCCCACTCCCCTACCCACCCACTCCCCCTTTTTGGCCCTGGCGTTCCCCTGTACTGGGGCATATAAAGTTTGCGTGTCCAATGGGCCTCTCTTTCCAGCGATGGCCGACTAGGCCATCTTTTGATACATATGCAGCTAGAGTCAAGAGCTCCGGGGTACTGGTTAGTTCATAATGTTGTTCCACCTATAGGGTTGCAGATCCCTTTAGCTCCTTGGGTACTTTCTCTAGCTCCTTCATTGGGAGCCCTGTGATCCATCCATTAGCTGACTGTGAGCATCCACTTCTGTGTTTGCTAGGCCCCGGCATAGTCTCACAAGAGACAGCTGCATCTGGGTCCTTTCGATAAAATCTTGCTAGTGTATGCAATGATGTCAGCGTTTGGATGCTGATTATGGGGTGGATCCCTGGATATGGCAGTCTCTACATGGTCCATCCTTTCATCTCAGCTCCATAACTCTTAAAGAAATAGAAGCAGTCATTAAAATCTCCCAACCAAAAAGAGCCCAGGACCAGATGGGTCTCATGCAGAATTGTATCAGACCTTCAAAGAAGACCTAATACCAATACTCTTCAAAATATTCCACAATATAGAAACAGAAGCAAGACTACCCAGTTTGTTCTATGTAACCACAGTTATGCTGATACCCAAACAACTCAAAGACCCAACAAAGAAAGAGAACTTCAGGCCAGTTTCTCTTATGGACATCAATGCACAAATACTCAATAAAAAATTTCACAAACCAAATCCAAGACCACATCAAAACTATCATTCACCATGATCAAGTAGGCTTCATCTCAGGGTTGCAAGGATGGTTCAATATAAGAAAATCCATCAATGTAATCACTATATAGTCAAACTCAAAGAAAAAACTCATGTGATCATTTCAATAGATCCTGAAAAATCCTCTGACAAAATACAGCACCCCTTCATGTTAAAAAATCACAGATAGATCAGGAATTCAAACCTTATACCTAAGCATAATAAAAACAAGGTATAGCAAAACAATAGCCAACATCAACTTAAATGGAGAGAAACTTGAAGCAATTCCACTAAAGTCAGGAACAAGACAAGGTTGCTCACTCTCTCCCTATTTATTCAATATGATACTCGAAGTTCTATATAGAAAAATAAGACAGCAAAAGGAGATCAAGGGGATAAAAATTGGCAAAGATGAAGTCAAGGTATGCCTATTTATAGATGACATGATAGTATACTTAGTAACCTTAAAAATTCTACTAGAGATAAACATTCACTAAATGCCTAGATATAAAATTAATTCAAACAAATCAGTAGTCTTCCTCTACACACAGAATAAACAGACTGACAAAGAAATTAGGGAGACAACTCCCTTCACAATAATCAAAATTAATATAAATTATCTTGGTATGACTCTAACCAAGCAAGTGAAAGATCTATATGACAAGAACTTATAAGTTTCTGAAGAAAGAAATTGAAGAAGACCTCAGAAGATGGAAAGATGTCCTATGTTTGTGAATCGACAGGATTAACATACTAAAAATGACCAAACTTACCATAAGCAATCTACAGTTTCAATGCAATCCCCATCAAAATTCCAACTCAATTCTGCATAGAGATAGAACAATTTTCAACTTCATTTGGAATAACAACAACAAAAAACCCCCACAGGATATTGAAATCAATATTCAACAATAAAAGAACTTCTAGGGGAATCACCATTCCTGACCTCGAGCTGTACTACAGAACAATAGTGATAAAAACTGCATGGTATTGGTGCAGAAACAGACAGGTACATCAATGGAATCAAATAGAAGACCAAGAAATAAACCCACACATCAGGGGGTCACTTGATCTTTGACAAAGAAGCCAAAACCACTCAGTGTGGGTGGGGGGGAGAAGCATTGTCAACAAATGATGCTGGGTCAACTGGTGGTCTGCATGTAGAAGTATAAAAACTGATCCATTTTTTTTTTATCTCCTAGTACAAAGCTTGACTTCAAGTGTATCAGGACCTCCACATAAAACCAGAAAGGCTGAATATAACAGAAGAGAAAGCGGTAAAGAGCATTGAACATATCAGCAGAGGGGAACTTCCCTGAACAGAACACCAATGGCTCCAGCTCTCAGATCAACAGTTAACAAATGAGACCTTATAAAATTGCAAAGCTCCTGTGAGACAAAGGACACTGTAAATAGGACAACACAGTAACCCAGGGAATTGGAAGTGATCTTTACTAATCCTACATCCCATAGAGGACTAATATCCAAAATATATGAAGAACTCAAGAAGTTAGATTTCATAGAATCAAATAACCCTGTTAAAAAATGGGGTACAGAGCTAAAAAGAGAATTCTCAACTGAGGAGTTACAAATGGCTGAGAAGCACCTAAAGAAACATTTAACATCCTTAGCCATCAGGGTAATACAAACCAAAACAACTCTGAGATTCCACCTCACAGAATGGTTAAGATAAAAGCCTCAAGCAACAGCAGATGTGGAAGAGGATGTAGAGAAATAGGAACACTCCTCCACTGCTGGTGGGATTGCAAGCTGGTACACACACTCTGGAAATCCATCTGGCAGTTTCTCAGAAAATTGGAAATAGTTCTACCTAAAGACCCAGCTTTATCGCTACTGGGGATATACTCAAAAGATGCTTCAACAGAAAAGAAGGACACGTGCTCCACTATATTCATAGTTGCCTTACTTGTAATAGCCAGAATCTGGAAACAACCCAGATGTCCCTCAGTTGAAGAACGAATACAGAAAATGTGGTATTACCGAGCTATAAAATAGCATGACTTCATAAAATTCGCAGGCAAATTGATGGAACTAGAAAATATCATCCTGAGTGAGGTAACCCAGATGAAAAAGGACACTTCCTATGCAATCACTGGTAAGTGGATATTATCCCAAAAACTCTTGCTTATTCTGTTCCTTAAATGTCCAACTTTCTATATTTTTGTACCAACCGGTGCATTTGTGCTGTCTATATATCCTTGGATGTTACACTATCCATAAAACCACAGCCAACATACCAAGGATACACTTTCATGGCAGCTTTCTCTTTTCCAGCAACTGTCCATCACCAATAGCTCATTGACTACCATTTGGACTTTGTGCCCATCCCCCATCTCCATGCTGAGAATTAGCCTGTCTTAGACTTTCATAGGTTTCATACATGCTGTTACAACTGCAATTAGGTTATATATACAGCTGCTCTGTTGTGTTGGGGATAAACTGTTTCTTTATGGTCACCTACCACACTTTTGTCTCTTACAGACTTTTCTTCCATTAATTTGTAATAATCTTGAGCTTTGGGACGAGGTGGTGTGATTTAGTTGTTTTACTTAAAGTTCAGCATTCCACCATCAATTATCATATGTACATTTACAATTTCAAGGTCTCTGAGTTAATTTTCATTTATTGTGGGTAAAATCTTCTTTTAGGAGGATTCAGCAGTACATTGATCTGAGACTATAACAATAAGTCATTAAGAATTATTTTATAGTCTGTCAGATTTTCAGAATAATTGTAGTATGTTCTTCACTTGGGTCTTTGTCCTATTTAATTACAGATCATTGATCTACACTGGTGTTTGGTGCGGGTTTCATTTCCTAGAGAAGTTTTCCCTAAAAGCAGATGGCAATGGGTTGGTCTTAAGACATTTCTGCCAGCATTACACCAGTAGACACATATTGTCCAACAGTAATTATTGTAGCATGCATCATTCACAGATGGGTAAGACTGGTGATACCTTTTCTCCTCCAGTAGCAGGCATAGCTTCTTCCACAACTGTGAAAGAGATTCATATCACAATAAGATTAAATCTTCATTTTAATGATTCAAGCATATGGTATGTTCAGCAGTAAGGTCTTAGTATTAGGTTCTGAAGGGTAACAAATAGCTTTGTCAATAGCCTATAATGTTTGAGGTATTTATGGGACCTCAGTGGCCAATGAATCTCTAAACTATAACTCATTTCTGACAGTAATCTTTATATAAAATTGTTAGCTATTGAGTTACTCTATTTTATCTCATATGTATGTTTGTGTCTGTGTGCTTGTGATTTTGTGTGTTTTTATGTATGTGAGTGTATGTAACCTTCTAGAGATGAACAGTAGGTTTCCATATTACTTTTTTGAAATGTATTTGGTATTATTTATCCCTGTCAATATTCCCTTCTCTATGTTGTTTTCTCATAATGCATCCCAATTAAACCAAACAAAATAGTATAAAAATGCCTCCTCTTATCTCAGACTACACAGTTTGTTTTATATTGTATTCAATTATATATAATTAGAATTACTATATAATTTAAAATCCAAACCATGGCATTTTGAGAATGAAAGTGTTTTAGATAAGCCTACCCATTAATTATACCTGGAAAACAGATAATAAGCTAAGACGTTCTCAGTGTGTGGGTTACTACCAGTTAGAGTCAGCTAAGGAGAGGCATGAACTCCAGTTGTGAAAATACTTTTATGACATCAGTCTGTAGACAAGCATGTGGGACATTTTCTTAATTAATTATTGATGTGGGAATGCCCTGTCCAATAGGAGTGGTGCTACCCCTAGGCAGAAGGTCCTGTGTGCTATCTTTTTCTTCCATGATTTTGCTTCTGTTCCTGTTATGAGTTCCTACCCTGACTTCCTTTCATTGTGGATTACAACTGTAAACTGAAATAAACACTTTCAACCACACATTTCTTATTGTTATGGTGGTTTAACACAACAATAGAAACCTAAGATTCAAAGGAATAATAATCACAAGGCAATCATAATTCATAATCATAGTCTTCCCCAGGAAGCAGGTTTTCTGATTCTACAAAGTTCTACATAAAATGTCATCCTTATTGTTCCCATGTCATTGCATTGATTATGTATGGCTGTGTGACTTTGACAATGTAATTACTTTCTATTTACCTGGATGCCCTGGTTGAACCTCATTAGGGCCCTATATGTCTCAAATACAAGGCACTCTACAGCTCCCTGAACCTTCCTATTCCTGATGGTTCATACTTACATTGTTATAGTATGTATCAGATTTGAAGTGGAAACTTAAGGGTACTTTGCAAAGTCAGTTTTATCAGATAGTGTTTTTCTGGGGCAAATACCTGAAGGAGTGTTTTCCTTAAATGGACACAGGAAAGGATGTTTCACTAAGGTCGACTCATGAAGGGATGCTTTGCTGAAGCAGACAAGTGAAAGGATGTTTGGCTAAAGCAAACATATGATAGGACACGTGATGAAGGATTCTTCAATAAAGACCTGCATGTATTGGCCCTTCTTACATTTCATAGTTGAGCTCCATTTTTGAAGACTCCATAGAAAGAAACACACCAAAAAACTTCTGGTGGTAAGTTGTGTCTTCTTGCCCCTTTCCTGGACTTAGGCTGATTGGCAAAGTGATGTTAGCTGATACAGACTCATGTGGAGTTTTGCTAAGACAGACTCTTGTGTTGAGTCAAGACACCTGGTGAGGCAAGACTGGTAGAGGACACATGATGCTTGGAGGGAGTATAAATAGGACTCAAAGAGGGCTGTGGCTTGCTGGTAGAGCTTGCTGTGGAATGCTTGTTGGTTTACCAACTTCGCTGATCTCCACTTCGCCTTCGCCGAGATAAGCACAGCTGAAAACTTCTCCAGGTGTCCTCTTGGCCCTGGTCCTCCTGGTGACTTGTGAAGATTCAGCTGAGGCCTGGATATTCCTGTTAGGTCAGGCCACTACTCCTGCTATCCTGATACTCCTGAACTGGACTGCTGTTATATCCTTGAAGTGTTTGAGAGTGGGTAGATCTGCCACTGCTGACTCTTGTAAATGGAATCAATGATTTCCTGACAATATAGATGAAATTTGCTCCAAAGAAGCACTTATAAACTTTTCCACTTCCCTCATATCCTAATAACCTTTCTTTTCTTTTACCTCTGGTGGGTAGTGGGCTTAGAAGGGAGGTTAAAGCATTTAAGAACTACCATTAAAAGAACTAGTAAAAAAAAATACTAGGTTATAAAGATAGACTGAGTACATGTGATAGATATTTGTAAAGAGAAGATGATATAAAGCTAACTGTGTTTCTAGTTTTACTTCTGTCATAATTTTTTTTTCATTCTTTGGTAGTGGATAAGTGGATAATAATATTTTGGATTGTGAAAGTGTAAAGTCTAGTGTAAAGTTCCACAGCTTTTGAATGGCTATTCTAAATGTACAGAAATGTACTGAGATGTAGTCTTCACATTTTCTGGTAGTCTTCAATTTTGTTTCTCAAGTTCTTTATAATACAGCTTTAATCGATTAAAAAAATAAAGATATCTGGTATTGTTAGATTTGCTCTTTGACTTTAATCAATTCTACTTATTTTTCTTGTCCATTACTACAGTTTGTGTTTTGGATCTGACTGCTGCTTCAGCATTTGTAATTGCCAGATTTTATTGACAATATTTCTAAGCATTCCTGATATTTTCCTGATAATTTCATCTAAAATTCATTTCTCTCTTTTATTAGACTTCTCATGCAACATACTCTATATGATATGCCATTTAATTGAACTTTTACTGATTTTGTCCATTTTTTGTACTTGGAAGCTTGTTAGATAAGAAATCAAATTATTATAGTAGATTTTAATGTCATTGTGCTAGACCAATCAATGGCTATGTAGTAAACAAAATCACAAGAAATTAAAGTAACATAAACTTACTCACTAGAAGATGAAATAACCATTTTGCTTGATTATGCTTACTTACTTATTTGAGGATAAGATACATGTTAGAACCACATACTTTGTAGATCCAATGGTCCTGGATCAGCAAGGTCTTCATGACAATGATGAAATGACTGGCATAGTCCTATAAGGGCAATTTAGTTCACAGGTCTGCAGAAGCAAAGAGCAAGTAGGGCAATGTAGTCTCATCAAGTAGGCTGCATCATCTGAGGCCCCAAAATGTCAGCAGTTCCATGCTAAATCAGGAACAGTACAGAACACTCTTCTCAGGAGAAGTAAAGAAATTACGTAAGGATTATCTTCTGGAAACATGCCCTAGTTCTCCAAGCCTCCTATGTGGTATCTCGATTTAAAATACATGTAAAATATATGTACATCCCAGTATCGCAATGCTCTATTATCTCTAGTCACATGAATTGTAGAGAGACAACTAATCATAGCAGACATAAGACAAAATGAACTCTCTACTATTAATATTCCAATTTTGTTTATTTCAGAAACTTTAGACAGAATAGTTCAAACTGTGAATCAGTAGGAAACATTGCTAGAAAAGCAATTGGATCTCATCAATAATGACTATTTAATGATCCCTAAAGCAACAGTATTCCAAAATGAAGACAAACATACTTTGGCATAACTTTTTTGAAGCATCATGAGCTCTAATGCTTGGGTAATGTGATTGGCAAGAAAGAATAGGTAATAGGATTCTAACAACTAAACCAAGAGAACGAAATCTAATTTTAGAACTTTAGAATTCCATTTGCCTACTGGTTCACGTGCAGATGAATTTATATGTTGTAAGAAAAATCAATGATACATTTGGAAGCTGCATTTCAACTGAAAGAAACAAGGCCATAACCTGGGAGGCAAGATTTATAGTAATAAAGTACCAAGCTTAATCTTCAGTTTTCCCTTTGGCTTAGTGGATAAGAATATTTAAATGTGCTGAAAATATCACTTCTTGGTAGGGATATTGCATCTGATTCCTCATGCTTCCACGAACAAATAAAATCATGAAATTTAATGCTTCACTTGTTGCAAATCAGCATATCAGCACATTGTTTGACTCTCCAAGTTCTAGAAATAAAAGGGTAAAACTAATTTCCTAAAAGGATTTTATCAACCTGCTTTTTCTATGTGGATTTAACTGGACTCTTGTTTGAAAGCATTTTTCTCTTGTCTTCTGTCTGCTTTACTTTGATTAATCAGTGTGGCTGTGACCTCTTTCAGCTTACCGTCAAACGTTTCAGATACATGCATCACACAGAGCAGCAGAGTTAGAAATTCACTATGTAACAATTAAAACTATCTGTGGAACGACCCCTCCTATTTTTTCTTCTGATAGAGATCCATTTCTGCCCTCTTGTCCCTTACTCTGTACGTAATTGTTGTGTTTATACAGATTATGTCCTTTTTACTGGGAACTTAAGAGCAAACATCAACATATAAGATTACATACCAAACTTCTCTTTGGGAGTCTGGATCACTCACTGTTTGTGATGGTTTGTATATCCTTGGACCAGGGAGTAGCGCCATCTGAAGGTGTGGCCTTGTTGGAATAGGTGTGACCTGGTTGGAATGGGTGTGTCACTCTGGGTGTGGGTCTGAGATCCTCACCCTAGTTGCCTGGAAGTCAGTCTTCCACTAGCAGTCTTTGGATGAAGACATAGAACTCTCAGGTCGTCCTGCACCATACCTGCCTGGATACTGCCATGCTCCCACCTCATTGATAATGAATTGAACCTCTGAACCTGTAAGCCAGCCCCAATTAAATGTTGTTTTTTTATTAAGACTTGCCTTGTTCATGGGGTCTGTTCACAGCAGTAAAACCCTAACTAAGACACTGTTAATGACTATTTTCTTGCTTCATTTATTTACCTGTTAATTTCATTCCATTTTTTGACGGCTGAATAATGTTCCATTGTATAAAAGTGTTTTTTCCCCCCCTTTTGGCCTTTTACCCTCTCTGTTTGTTCGTTTTGTCTGACTCCAGTTGGTTTCTATTTATTTAATCACATTTCATTTTATTATTATGTTTAGACACCCATTTGCTTTTTAAATGGAGAGAGATAAAAAGAGTATGGATTTAGGTGGAGGAACAATAATTCCAATATATTACATAAAAACTCTACATCCGCTAAAACTAGAAAAACCTAATCATGAATAACTTCAGAATAAACTATTAAAATATAATATTTAAATAATTGTTTTCCTCTCACAGAGAAATATGAAAATTTAAAACTCAAAACTGTGCTATAATGAAGTTAAATTGAATTTCACAATTTAAATTTGATAGCGCATTCTAAATGCTGATTATTATATACAACTTGAATTTCTATATAGCAGTGTTTAGTAGTAACTGTCTAAAATCATTTTGTTTGAGCTCTAGAATTTTGAGTGTTGCCTGTTAAACACTGAGGTTAAATCTATACAACAGTCAACTGCTTTGGAATGTAAAATATGTAACATATACAGACCTAATGTTGGGCAAATGTCAACTCTGCTTCATTGCAACCTTACTATCACTTTTCAACAGAAACCCCAGACCCATGAGACCCATGAGACCTGTTCTCACCATCCCATGGTGATGATCAGTCTTCCCTATTTGAGTTTATATCTTCTGAATGATGCATGTAACTCAAGCTTGAGTTGGAGACCTTTTAGCCTGGCATTACTCAATCTATTTTGCATGTTTATCTATGCTACATATGTATTGGTATTCACTTTTATGGGCACATATTGTTCTATTTTATGGGTATGGCATACTTTCTAAATCATAATCCTTTAATAGGTTTTGTCCATTCTGAGCCATGGTGACATGCATTGTGAGTAGGTGAGTCAATACCTTAGGATAAGTTTTTAAAATTGAAAGTTTAAAGACAGGGCACCTGAGTTCTTGAGTTTATGGAAAAACATCACTGGGAAATGGAGGACGCTGTTGCACAAATAATAATTATTTTCCCTTTGTACCACAACTGAAAAAGGAAGTATAGCATTCCACCTTCACAAGTACTTTTTGATGACAGAAACTATTTTGATGGATTTTGTTTTGTTTTGTTTTTTTTCACACTGTATTACCTATTGTATTACCTATTTTAAATAGTATTGATAATGGCAATATGTAAAACTATTTAGAACAGTATGAAATGGACAGAAATTTCAAAATAATGATTTGAATCAAACATAAAATGAACATTTATAAATGTAATTAAATGACAAATAGTAAACAACTGTAACCTAATTATGGAATCCACTTGATTTGTTTAACGTTTTCTTGACATCAGCCATCACAATAGACAAATTGTTACTGATAGAGAAAAATTTCTTCATTGTTTAATTCATCTTTCTTATACAGACTTTGTTTTAGTTACTACTCTAGTTCTGTGACACCATGAGTAATTATATATATTTTTAATCATTTTTTCTTCTATATGACTATGTGAGATACCATGAGTGAGGCAACTTATAAAAAAAATTTAATTTGGCGCTTTCTTATATTTTCAGAGGGTGAGTACATGCTCATCATGGTGGAAAGCATGGCACCAGTCAGGCAAACATGGTATTAGAGTAGTAGCTGAGAGCTAACATCTGACCTGCACGATGGAGATAGCGAGAGCTTGAGATGGTGCCTGGTATGGGCTTGTGAAAGCCCAAAGCCTCACAGAAAACTGCTATAGCAAGTGAAGGAATGGATAGTACATGGTTTATTATTGCCATTGGGATTCAGGTGCCTGCTCCAAAATGAATGGTCAAATAAAGGTAGTTTTGTGCAACACGGGGTTTGAGCACTGTCAGATTAGCATGTGGTAATGGACAGTGACAGGAATTTGAAAATGACTATTTTAGGAGAAAGATCTATTCATTGTGTTGATAATTTCATCTTGTCTTTACCATAAAATTCACTAATAGACATCAGTGGCAAACTTCTTCCAACAAAGTCATGCCTCCTAATCCTTCCTAAACAATCCACTATCTGAGAACCAAAGATTTACATATATTAGCCTACGGGGTCATTCTTATTCAAACCACCACAGGCTACTATTTCCATATTGGGAATATATCATGGATAATTTAAAGGTGAGTATAAGACAGCCCCATCATTTGGAAATGTATTATCCCATTAGAAGATGATATAGATAAAATCAAAATCAAGAATTGGAATGCCGCAATAAAGCTCAAATGGTGACAGTTTAAGTTAGAGGTAAGCGGTGCTATTGAAATTTCATTACATTTATTTCAGAACAAAATATGGGCTGTGGTATAGCTTAATGCTGGGTGAGCATACATAAGGAGCTATATTTGCTATCCAGCACCATAAGATAAATAACTAAATGAAAAATAAATAGAATAAGGTTTGTAAATATGTAATAATAATTTGAAATTTATTCTAGTTTTATATTGATGTTGACATGCAAACACTCAAACCCTGTTTAGTCTGTTTTTGCAGTGTATGTGTGCAGAGGCTTTACCACATTCAACACAGTGAGTCTCCCACATAGCTTGTGTAGCTGGATGGGATTATATATTGGATTTGTATTTGGTATATTGACAGTCGTCTCTGTTCCATGATAGTTGAAAAGAAAGCAAGACCAATACTCAGTCTTTTGCTGTTGTTGTTGTTTATATCATAGAATACAGAAGCAGGTCCTTTTGGCATCTGCCTTTATTTAATTTTTATCTTGTTGTTGCACAACATTTTGCAGAATGATTAATCTTTGAAAATGTAGAGCACATGCTTTGTTTTATTTGTGGAGGGCTAGAAAAGTCCTAGATATGCCACGAAAGAGTGAAGGGGCTGGGTTTCCTTTTGCTGATTCTTGTAATGTGGGGCTCATCTCCTTTTACAATTCAAATGCCAGCTTTCAGAACTTCCCATTTTGAGGGGCTGATATAGATGTCCTCAAAAGCCAGTGTTTTGAAGGGGAGCAAAAAGCCTCTAAACAGTGGACCTGTGATGCATGACACTGTATTCAAGAAACAATTCTTGATACATATTGCCAGTGAGATTCTTTTATATTATATGGTTCCCTCTGGAGGAGACAAGAGATATTTCTCAGAAAGAAAATACCACAGCAAGTGAAGGAAATGTGTAGTACATGGTTTATAATTGCTAATGTAATTCAGGTACCTGCCCCAAATGAATTTTCCAAATAAAGCTAGCATTGTAGAACACAGGGTTTGAGCACTGTCAGATTAGCATGTGGCAATGGACAGTTAGACAAATTTTGACTGGTAATGACTGCTTTAGCAGAAAGATCTGATTGTTCTGTTGGTAATTTAAACCTCCTTTTGTCTTGATAGTCATTTTTTTCATATGGCTGTGAAGAAATTGTTTTATATGAACTGTTTTACTAATTTGATTATTCTAATTAGGACACAGGCAGATATTTCATGAGGAGTTATGAAAATTCCCACCCAAAAAGTACATATATATACTTTTTTGTGTGTATGTACATATATATATAAATCTCCAGAATCTCATATGAACTCAGTAGTGTCTTCCAAAGGCTATTTTCAGGCTTTAGTTTCTTAATTTGTTTGATATGAAATTCGTCCTCCAGCAGGACTTAATGAACAGGAAAGTGCTATATTTGTCCTTCATTCCCTTCTGATAACATAGAATCAAGCTGGCACTTTTTAAAAATTTCTCTTTGTAAATCATCATTATCTAGGAACATTAGATATCTTCCCATTGCTGTTTTATAGTTTATAATATTATAAACTATAGCTTATCTGCCATATCACATCAGAATACATTTATTCTCTTTAACTATTTAATTGTAGTGTTGTACCCATGAACAAGGCTCTCTTGTCTCCCACTGAAGCCTCCTGCTCAGCCTCATCATTGTATTCTTGAGTTCCTTGCGATTCAGTTTTAGATTTTATGTGTAAATGAAGTGCCTGCTTGTTTCACGGCACAGGATGTACTCCAGTGTGCATTTCTACCCAGAGTGCAGAGGAGGCCCACTCTCTATAGCTCCACAAACAACAGTCTTTTCTCTTTTTGTGTATGATTATTGTAACAAGTCTTCAGTAATGTCCTTTGGTTTTAATTTTCTTTTCTCTTTGAAAATCCCCTCAGCACTTCAATGTATTCTGTTCAGCACTCACAGTTCATTTGCTGGTCTTTAAGTGACTTCTCACCATTTGCTATAAGAACTCCATTCACAAACCACATTCCTTTACCTATTTTTTGATGCATATTCTCTAAGTTCTTCTCTATCAAATCTATGGTATCAGGTCTTAGGCTGAGGGTCCTGATCTTCTACTTTGCATAACTATATAACGTTAAATTCATACAATACAGAATTTGGCTTATGCATTCATCAATTGGATGTCTAAGGTGATTCCTTTTCTTACATACAGTGGATTTTATAATAACAAACATGTAGGTACACATATATTTTTGCATGCTGATCTCATTTCATTTGTAGATATATTCAAAGTTGGCATAGTTATATATTTGAATAGATCTAATTCCCACACCCTTCTTCATAATGATGGTAATATCATCCATAGATGAATAACACATAAGGATTCCCTCTCTGTTCGTATTTATTGTGGTACTTTTTTTCCTGTCTTTTGATCATCACTATTTGACCTTGTAAAATCTCTTTGGAAATTTGATTTACATTGGCTTGTTGGCTATTTGGTTACTTTTTGTAATAGAGGGTTAAATCCAATGTCATTGATTTCATGAAAATCAAGTGATAAATCAGCATTTCTCTATGTTCTCTGCCTCGGTTCTTACCTCTAAGCTTCCTACCTTGAGTTCTGGCCTTGGATGATGACCCCACTATGGTAAATGGATATACTTTCTTCTTTTCTTTAACTTTAAATTTAATGTAATTTTTGAGGATTGCGTGAGTAATATACTCATATCAATACCATATCTCTTACTCCTCCCATCTGATATTTTTGTACTCTCCATTCTCTTTGAAGTACATGATTTATTCTGTAGTTCCTACTTACACTCATACATACACACACACACACACACACACAGAGAGAGAGAGAGAGAGAGAGAGAGAGAGAGAGAGAGAGAGAGAGAGAGAGAGAGAGAACCTGCTGAGTCCATTGAGTTCTGATCATATGAATGTATCCCAGAGAGGATAAATTCTATGTATGAAAGGGAAGCCATACCCATAAGCATTAATAATATTATTGTCTGAACAGTACCACAACAATAACAGAACCCAATGACATGCAAAATTGATATGGAAAAATCTTAGAAGGCTCTACCTTTAGACAAATAGCTGTTGGCAATGAATGACTGCTGGAAAAAAAAAAGGAAGAAATCAAACTCCTTTAGAGTAAGCCTCCCACCTGGTTATCCAAACTCAAGTTGTATATACTTTCAAAGACCTCTCCCAAATTCCTTTAAGAGGACTTCCATCTGTCTCCATCACATTCTGTTTAAACTCTCTTTCTCTTACTTCCCACACTTTAAATTGCTTCCGCTCGATAACCATGCACATTTTGAGAGTTTAGATAATAGCCTGGGATATAAGTGAACTTCGAGTTAGTTTTTGGAGTGACCATTGAAAAACCTCTTTGTCAAACAAACAGAAAAAAGCAAGAAAAAGAGATTCAGGATGACTGGGGAAATGGAGACTTGGGTTCTTAGTATTTTATCAAATTTTTGTTTTAATAGTTTGGAAATAATTATCAGAGTGTTCCACATATTGAATTACGTGATCTACAAAAAAGAGATACTGAATGCCAACTCATCATTCTTCTAAGATCACACTTCTAGAATCTACACTTTTATTTTGAGTAGAAATGTTAAAATCAGTATCTTTCTTTGGGCCAAAATGTAGAGGAGTCTTTCAAATTTACACTCTTTTTTTTTTCCCAGCACAACGAATTGCCTTTATTTCTGTATGCATTCACATTTCAACATTTACTGATCCTGAACAGAGAGGGGAACGCAGCAATGAGCCAGGAGGCCAAGCCCACGGATCTGCAAGTGATCTGTAAATATGGTGACACAGAGCTCCTCCAGGTTCCTGCAGAGGGTCTGAGGAGCAACATTGAAAACTTGAGTCTGCAGGGTCAGGGCCTGGTGTTCTAGCTGTCAGGCTCCACATCAGACCCGATGGGTGGCCAGGGCGAATCAAGAGTCCTATTCAAATCTCTTCAATGTGTAAAAGCAAAGGAATTATGGGAAAAGGAACCAACTCAGAACTGTGCACACTGATGAATCTTTAAATGGCCTTTCTCTAGGCATATATCCACCAAGGACCCTGAGCGCTGGCCGGTCTGAGTCACCCTGTGACTGCTATGTTCACCTCTAGACCCGAGTGCAAAGCTGAAGGGCTGATGGTAGCAGCAGGGCCGAGGACCTGGCACTTCCTTCCCAGGTTGGTGACAGGTGAGTGTGGTCCGGAGCTAAGTGAGGGAGGCCAGGCTCTTCCAACATCGTCTGATGGCTTCTGGCCACAGCAAGTGTTGGGTGGTGTTGGGCAACAAGAGAGTTGGGGAGGGGAAAGCAGCATGCCTTAATAAAGGTAGGGAGATGAGAAGCCCTGAATTCCCTACCCTCGGCCAATTTTAGAGGGCGGGAGAGTGTTACAATCTAAGCTTTGGCCAAGGATGTAAGTAGAGGAGTGGGGAACCATGACTTGGATGGGGCATCACTTAAGACTTAAGAAAGCAGGGGTGCAGCCAAAGCGCCCCAAGTTCAGCAGTAGTCAGTCCCACGGATGCTACCTGAAGCCTTCCCATCTATTCTAAGGACCACCACACAGCTGTGGCGGAGGGCAGGGCAGGCAAAGGCAGACCTAGGCCAAGGGACAGCAGCAGGTAATTGTGTAATGTGTCTGTTCACAGTTGTGTAAGTTGTGCCCACTGTTCCCACAGGAAACCGATTTCAACACCTTCTTGATCCCAGAAGTTCAACCAGGCAGACATTGGTTACACTCGACAGATGATATCAGAACAGTGTCTCATGATGAAGTCTGGGGCTTCCTCTCCAGTACTTTGAGGTCTATAGATGTATCTAGAAAATTCACTACTGTGGAAAATGAAGACTTGGGTTGGATGGGAAGGGGAGGCCGGGGCCTTGGTGACTAATTGCTGTAACACTGTCCTTCTCGCGGCTGTGACTTCTTCACGTTCTCTTCTGACATCATCAGGCGCCACAGTTCCTGCAGGATGACTTAGATGCTGTGGGAGTTCTGCCACTTTGCCAGCACTGCCATGGCTCTTGGGTCCACTTCTCCATTTGAACTGCTCACGCCGCTCATATTGACTCTTGTTACAAATCTTACAGATGAGGGTGCTTCTGGGTGCTTAGGCCCACATTCTATTTTAAGGCTGTATATTCGGATTTCATATATTGTTCGTGGAGGCCCAATTATCATGCCTGTCCATCTTGTAAGTGTCATGTCCCCGTCGTCCTCCAGACCCAAGCTAACTGTACTGTCGCCTACTCCTTTCTGGCCTTCTTTCAGCTCTTCCAGCAGTCAGAAATTTCGAGGGACTTTCACAGACCAGCCTGTGGTAGCTGCCATCTTGCGTTGCTGTTGCTTCTCAAATTCACACTATTAAGTATATTAGCATTGAGCCTTTCATATTTGACTTTTTGTGTTGAGATAAATTAATTTGCCTATTTTGTGTATTTTTTAAAATCATGAATGGATGTGAACATTTTCGGATTCATTCTCTGCCTCTGTTGATATGTCCATGTAGTTTCTGGCTTTCATCTTGTTGATATGAGATATTGACTGATTTTATAAACCCTGCTTATAGTGGTTTCTTAGAGTGCTTTTGGTTCTCTCTCTTATGTGGTCCAGATGTGATGTGTGGGTGCAGTATTAGTTACTTTCCTCAATGCTGTGACAAAATAACTAAAATGCCTTAAAGAGATCATGTATTTTGTCTCAGGTATGAGGGTACAATTTACCATAATGGGGACTGCAAGGTAGCTAATACAGTTCGGCTGTATTGGGAGACACCTGAGGTGGCTGTTCACACTGTTTTTACAGTCACAAAGCAGAGGGCACTGATTCTGCTGTTGGATTTGCTTTCTCCTTGTCATTTAGTTCAGCACCTCTACATGTGGGATGAAGGGACTTCAGGGATATATTCCTCTCTGGAGCTGCCTTTAAAGATGTTCCCAGAAGCACATCTCTGAGGTTAGTCCAAATGCTAGTCACGATAACAATATATGATCATCAGAGATATCCATCTGAAAGAGTCAGGACTGGGAGGTTGCTCTAATTCCTCTAGCATGTACAGGTTTTAAAGTACACAATTAATGGGACCCAGGCAGCATCAGCAGCTGTGATTTGTGCTGGAATGGACTAAAGGGGTAGATCAGTTTGTGAGCGTCCCCCTCCTGTCCCTTCTCCTACCCTAGGCAAGGTGAGGAACCTGATCTCAGTTCAGTTCTTTGCTTGCTCATTTGTTTCCACCTGGCAGATAGGATGGCACAGGTCCCTTCAATGTCTTTATATTACATATTTGAATATTGAGCCCTGTGGATCACTACAGCTTTTTAATAATACCAAGTACTCTCCGAGAATTGCTTTTGTCAAAATTTTGAAATTACTGGTTTTATGAGAGACAGGGTCTGGGATCCCTCCCAGAACTTTGTTGACATGATTCTAGGGTTGCTTAAAAAGGCTATTCTACAGTAATGGTATCAGTGCTGAACTTGGAAGGTACCACTCATCTGGTAAGAGTTATAAATGAGTTTCAAGCAAAGCAGGACAAAAGTATGTCCTAGATGTCTGACAGAAAAACAAAAATAAACAACTAAACCAGCATGAAAATGAGCGTGAATCTCACTGACAATGAAGGTGCTCTTGGCAATTGGTAGATCCCAGGGTTGGGAGATTAATTTTTCTTTTTGTTGGTTTTGTTTAGCTTTGAGATTGCATTTTAACTAAAGCAAGGTCCTCTTCCCTTTCTTTTTCTCTCAAATCATCTTATATACTCCTATCCCATGTTCCTTCAAAGCTTATACAAGGAAATACAGGCAACTGAGCAGGAGATGGGGCCCTCCCCAGGGAAGACCACAAAGAATGGGTTTTGCTTAAGGATGAATCCCTTTGTAGGTTGATGTCTCACATCTTGGATCATTTTGCAACTACAAATTAGCTAGAAAAATTTGAAGAAAAGAAGATACAAAGGTAGGTGGTTGTGAGGGGGTGGATCTGAGGAAACCTGAGAGAGTGGATGTGAATATGATCAAAACTATTCCCAGAAAATTCTTAAATAAGTAATAAAAACATCATAGGAATTTAAGATGAATAAAGTTATTTTATGATAATTTAACATGTTTGACAAACTGGCCAAATATATTTTGTTTGTCTACTTTGACTTTATTCTTTTGCAATACATGATAAAATCATCATTGAAAATGAGGTAAAGGAATGCATAACACCATAATAAAAACAGATATTATTGAATAGCTAAAGAAAACTTTAAAATATTTGTCTCATAATTCTTGTATCTTAAACAAAATTTGTGCCATATAAAGTCCACATTCAAATGTGTTTGGAGGATAGCTTAGCAATGAATATCATCAAGAGTATTTCACTGCTACTCCTGTTTTTGCGTTCTTTCCTGAATTCTTTCAGTTGATGTTGGAGATTTCTATGAAAGAATTATCCTCAGCACTTGAAAAGTAATTTGAAAGAGTGATTTAGGACTTTGACAACAATATTTTTTTTTCTAACACCTTCTTTGGTAAATTAAATGTTCCTAGCTGTTACATTTTAATTATTCTTTTTTTAAAATTATTTTATTTTATTTTTATTAGGTATTTTCTTCACTTACATTTCAAGTGCTACCCCAAAAATCCCCCATACCCTAACCCCCCCCACTCCCCCACCCCACGGAGCTCGTGTCTCTAGTTACATTTTAATTATTCTTAGTTGATATGAGTCTTGTACATATTGAACTAATATCTATTAGGATGGTTTGGATTATATATCATGGTAAATTTGTGGCATTCTAAACCTTGGGTATGGTTTAGATAGTCAGAATTCAAAGTGATGGATAATATGAAAAAAAATCTTTCATTTGTCATGTGTAATTGTCATCTCAGAGGATTGGTGCTGAATAAGCTCACCTTTTCTAATTTTTTTTTTTTTCTGAATTCTGGCTTAGTGGTTCAACTCAACTGTATTGCCTCAAACTCCTCTCCAAACTGATTGATTCAAACTGGCTTCTTTTGGCTTTTCACTGAATTGCTTTCCTTGGCCTCAGAGTAACTCTGGCAATTTGTTTTAATCTTTTGGTTACTTCTTATTATCTCACTTCAACTGCCTCAGCTGACCTCCATGGTAATAACTGAAGAAACCACAAATGAACTCAATTACATTTCATGAACTACACTGACTAAACTGATATAACTCTCTCGTCTTCTGTCTCTCTCTGTCTCTCTCTTTTTCTCTCTCTGTCTCTGTCTCTCTGTCTCTGTCTCTCTGTCTCTGTCTCTCTCTGTCTCTCTCTGTCTCTCTCTCTCTCTCTCTCTCTCTCTCTCTCTCTCTCTCTGTGTGTGTCTGTATGTGTATACTGCTCTCTTACGTTGCCTCTCTTCTCTGTCTCTTCTTATGTTAGTTTTGCATATAGTATATCTGACTCACTCTGTACAGTTTTCTTGGATTCATCACTTTGTCTGCTCCTCATTAGATTTCATTTTCAATCATGGACTCCTGCCTTCTACAAACTAAATTTACCTTCATTGTTAAGGATTTAAGGTGTGCCCTAAGTGTGTGTCTGTATTCCAGCCAGATCATACTGTAGCCTATGTGCGTCTGCATTTTCGCCAAATCATATAGGCATAGAACCTCTTTGGATGTCATCCATTGCCAAAACAGCTATGTTGCCGGATTAAAATTCTTCTACACCTTTTTTTTTTAAGAAAGACATTTATGGTCAACCAATTAATAATGTTTCACTTTTCATGTTTACCAAATCCTTTTCTCTAGATTCACCAGATATATTTTGTACTTCACAATTGTATTTCCTTACCTTGTCCACATTCTTATAAGCTGGAGGTTAGTCTCTTTATTTGAAATATTTTCCATGAAAATTAAGACAATTAATAGGTGATAAAGAGTAAATAAGAGTAACTCAAATTAAATTGTATTTCATAGTCAAACATATTTTAAATTGAATAAAATTTGAAAGATTTTACATATGTAGTAAGAAAAAACTTGGAGGAGCTAGAGAAAGTACCCAAGGAGCTAAAGGGATCTGCAACCCTATAGGTGGATCAACATTATGAACTAACCAGTACCCCGGATCTCTTGACTCTAGCTGCATATGTATCAAAAGATGGCCTAGTCGGCCATCACTGGAAAGAGAGGCCCATTGGACACGCAAACTTTATATGCCCTAGAACAGGGGAACGCCAGGGCCAAAAAGGGGGAGTGGGCGGGTAGGGGAGTGGGGGTGGGTGGGTATGGGGGACTTTTGGTATAGCATTGGAAATGTAAATGAGCTAAATACCTAATTAAAAAAAATTTAAAAAAAAATTCCTTCAAAAAAAAAAACAAAAAAAACCAAAAATAAATAAATAAATAAATAAATAAATAAATAAATAAATAAAAGAAGAAGAAATTGCCAGATTATATAGCAATTGTAACCCATTCATTTCTTTTAGCCATCAATCCAGAGGAAATACTGGTTTTATTATAGAAAGTATAAAAGAGTGTCAAACTTGAATCATATGCACATTTCTCTTACATGGAAAGAATTCCAAAATATATTAAGATTTTTGAGAGCAGAATATTTAGATTCTGATAGCCAATGTCACTTTTTGGTATGCAAATTTCCTTATAAAAACACTCATGATTTTAATCTCCCCAATTCAGTCTCCTCTGCCCAGTGGAAAAAAAGAAACTACTATCAGCAGAAATTTCTAAGATATGAATGTGGCATTTTGAAAGCTCTGTAGTTCCTGATCTAGTTGTAATTGATACTCTGTGAAACTAAAGGTCATTATTTGTGTTCTAAATAGTAGAAACTATCTTTTATAAAATGTAAGGCACAATAAATTAAGTCCAAAGTAGCATTTCTAATTTGCTACCTAAGATAATAAAATATGAGTCAAGTGTGGAAAGCAGCTATACATTGACCTTGTATGGTATGCAGCACAGGGATGTGCAGTTCACACTGTGATCTTTGGGATAATTGCTTGTACAGGCCTGATATCCCCACCTTTACATATGTCTATGAAATTCACACCTTTAGGTGTCAGTCTGCAATTTCCTCAGGAGATACTCTTTTCTCAATTTTTAAAATCTTAAACCAACAGGCAAGTTCTAGCTTTAACCTGAAATTCCACTATCATTGATCATCTAAGACTTCTCAATTTTTCCATTAATCTTTTGTCTACTTGTTTGTTTAAGAGCACTGCTAGCTCTTCAAGAGGTCCTGAGTTCAATTCCAAGCAACCACATGGTGGCTCACACCTATCTGTAAAGGTATCTGATGCCTTCTTCTAGTGTGTCTGAAGAGAGTGACAGTGTATTCACATACATTAAATAAATAAATAAATAAATAAATAAATAAATAAATAAATAAATACATGTTAAAAAAA
The DNA here is from genome assembly GCF_000001635.26 of Mus musculus. NCBI lineage: Eukaryota > Metazoa > Chordata > Mammalia > Rodentia > Muridae > Mus > Mus musculus. Next base: position 78,001,413 of record NC_000069.6, on the reverse strand, counting down.
AAGAATTCAGTAGAAGACCAGGCATTAAAGAGTATGTGAACAGTACTGGTTATGCATGATGTGAGAGGGGTGGAAGAAGAAGAAAAAAAGGAAAAAGAGAAGGAGGAAGAGGAGGAGGAGGAGGAGCTGGAGGGAGAGTGGGAAGTGGAAATAATGTGAAGGAAAATACTATGACATAGACTTGGGACAGTAAGGAAGACATAGTGAATCAGTGACTATTTGGGGTCATGGGGATTAGTAATGGTCGGTAGGAGTGGTTCTGATGCTACAGTATTGTTCCCCAATTGGCTCTTGATCTGTCAGTAAAAAAGCCATGGGCCAATTGCTGGTTAGAAAGAACAGGAAGGACTTCCATGTCCCTAGAGGCAAGGAGACAAGATGCAAGAAGAGGAGAGGAAGAATTCACCATGCTAATGAGGGAGAAAATGTGGCCAGCCATGTGAGATCTCAGATGGAGTGGGCCATTACTACAGACAGGCAGTTAGGGGTGTTTAGCTAGGACTAGATGTAACAGAGCAACTAAAGGTGAGGGCAGGTGGACAGGTGCAGAGCTAAGAGTATTGTTAAGGCTACGCTTCTCCAGGCAGGAGATAAGTAGTGCCCAGCAATTGTGCCAAAAGGGCAAGTTGAAATTGAAAAACTGTGTATGTCTGTGTTTTCATCCACAGATCCAATATTCTCTGGGTCGGGGCTGGTAGTGCAGTCCATTCCTGTTGCTTAGGTAGAGTAGCAAAAGCTACAGGCAGCAATGCTCAAATATAGAAAGGTCACAAATAACTAATGAAAAACTGCAACAAAGAATGCAATTCCATCTCTGACATATAGGTATATAATATATATTTGCTAAATAAACACTTTTTTTGGTAATTTGTTTGTGATATATTTCAGGCACATGTATCTTCAAACCTTTATAACATATGAATAAACCAAATAAATAATATAGTTCAAAGTGACAAATTCAAAAATATATTTTCTGTCTACTATCTTTGAAATCTGTCAGACAATCTTGTGTGCTCTAAGAGAAATTGATAAATGTGCTTCTCAATCACCAAATGACTGAGGAAAAAAATAGTTCAATTTTCCATTCTGTTTCTAGAAAATAGCTGATTTAATTTATCAATGTATTCACTCCTGTTTCCACCATATTACCTTCATCTCTACATGTTTATCTATCGCAAACATGCTATAGGAAGCTAAAATTGCTAGCAAAATACAGAGGACAAGAAGAAATCTCACTTTCATCTCTACATGTTTATCTATAGTAAACATGCTATAGGAAACTAAAATTGCCAGCAAAATACAGAGAACAAGAAGAAATCTCACTTATTTGATATGTTCTCTTATCACAATTCATTTCTGAAGTTCAGTAATCTTAATTAAAATCATCCACCACACTAGAGTCATGATGCTTTTGGGAAATAGATTTTTCTCCAAGACGCAGATCCTCACCATATTTGATATACAAATATGTAACTCAAACATTTTCTAGTCTTCAGAAAAGAGTGAAGTCTATTGTATTACAAATGGCATTAAGGTATATACTTGATAAGAAAAATTAACTAGTACATTGATTTTGTAAATAATTTGCTTTGCCAACTTTCTTATAAAGTTGTTGTAAAAGAGTACTTGAATTTTTTTTCTTGTTTCCTTAGAATCATTGGCAGCACCTGACCAGTACTCTATTTAAGCTTAATTGCATTAATATTTTAAAATTTCAGAGCATCCAAACAAATTCCAGAGTTCTGTGAAATGTGAATATTATGAAATTTCAAGATTAAAAGGGTGTGAACTGAATCAATTTTACTATGTTGCTACAGAGACAATGTCTTCTCAAATAAAATGAGAGTTTGTGTGAGTAACTTGTAATTATTTGAAAGAGTTTATTTAAAAGTATAGAGTTGAACAGATAAAAAGGTTACAAAACATACAGAACAGATGTTCCAAAGAATAAATTTTGTAAATATTGGACTCCTCATATATTGTAAATTGTTTCTTTTATTTTCAGATTGTTATATAATTATACCATTTTCTGCCATCTCTTTCCTTGATTCCAATACTCCTTGTTTGTTTTCAAAATCATGGCCCCCTTTTATAATTAATTTTTGCTACACACACACACACACACACACACACACACACACACACACACACACACACAAGCACAACCTGTTCAGTCTACATTTCAGGGCTGCCAACTTGAAACTGAATAAGCCATTTGCATATTCTCTCATGGGGAAGTGACTTCTCCCACTCTTGGCATTCTCTAGTTAACTGTATCATGTTTTACATTAGGTTGACGCCTCCTCAAAATAATCCTCCTACATTAGAATGTCTATGATTTTTGTCCTTGTTCAGCTCATATTTAGGCAGTTGTGTTGGTGGGACTTTGTTTATATTTTCTGACAATCCTAGGAGACATAATCTCACAGCAAATCCCCTGTTATTTATACTCTTTCTGCCTCTTTCTTCACAATAATCTCTGAGCCTTATGGGCAAGGTTGTACTGTGGAAACACACTGTAGCACTGGTCTCCACAACTCTACATAGTGATTGGTTGCCATTTTCTACAACAGTATCCATTTTTGCAAAAGATGTTTGCTTGATGTGAGGTAGAATTACAGTTATCTGTGAGTATAGCAACAACTACTTAGAAAATAATTATGGATCATGTGTGCTGGTTTAATAAAGTAGTGAGTATTGGTTTGTCTCTGAGATACAAGACTTCAGAAATCCTAAGGAGTTGAATGAGTTTCCAGGGAAAATAATTAAGAAGTATTTTAAAATGTGCCTCACTCCTAGCAATTTGCAGAATGAAATTCAAAACAACTTTGAGACCTCATCTTATGCCAGATCTTATGTCAAAGATCAGCAAAACCAACAACAGATATTTTAGGGGGGATTGAGGAAATGAAACTGTCATTTACTGTGATGGGGATTATAACCTGGTCCAGCCACTCTGAAAATACAACATGGAGAATATTCACAAAATTGAAGTAAGTCTACCACATGTTCCAGATATGTCAACCATAATCATTGCTGCACTATTCACAGAATGTTGGAAATAAAAATAACCTAAATGTCCATCAGTGGATGATCAGATAATGAAAATGTAGTACATATACTATGGAATGCTATTCAGTTGTGAAGAAAAAAATGAAATTAAATTTTTTTCAGATTAATGGTTGAGGTAGAAAACATCATCATATTGAGTCAGGCATCCCAGACTCAGAAAGATAAACATTGAGTGTTCTCCCATTGGAGGGTCAGAGCTCCAAATCTTCAGATACGAGTACATATACTAGAGTAACTGTAAAATCCAGGAAAGCAAAAAAGGGACCAGTGTGAGCAGGGTGTGATTGAGCAATAGAGAAAGGGAAAGTGGCAGCAGTGATCTGAGGGGGAGACTGGGAAAGTGATCTGGGTTCTAATTAGTGAGGAAGAGGAAGGAAATACAGAAGAAAGAGGGTTAAAAAAAAGGCAGAAAGGATTCTGAAAAGGTCATAAAAAATTTTATTTATTAACTACCTAAAATGCCTATAATTCACATAAGCCAGAAAATTCATACATAATTTAAATCAAATTCTCTCATCTAAAAATATCTACTTCAAGGGCCAAACATCATTTAACAACTTGTCTTCCCCCAGCCCCAGCCCTCTGGCAGACATTTGATGTTCTCTTTTGAGTTGTCAGCATTGTCCTAGAGAGTCCCACAAAACAGAGCGTATTTGCTATTATCCTTGGTGGTACTTCATAGTTGGAAGGTAAATCCTTGTTATTGAAGATATGAAGAACTTCAACTTAAGGATCCAGAAAACTCTGATCTGGAACTGACCTGAAACACCCACTCCCTGAGTACTTGTTTTTGCATTACCAAAAGGTGCCATGCAAATTACTGTGGTTGGGAAATAACCAACAGTGAAACCTGGCTATAACACCTATGGACTACAACAATGACCTGCATCACAGTGGTTAAAGTGGTGGCAAATATATAGAGACATTAACTAACAGTTCTCTAATTGGTTTTAAGACCTACCCAACAAGAGAGAAAACATGGACGAACTCTTGATTTATAAGAATTAAAAGTACTCAACTACTAATTTTTAATCCATCAGGAAACTATATTATGGTCTCATGCTTTAGATCACAGTTAATTGAATCAAAGTAATAAGCATTCATTTATTATATAACTTAATTATAAGTATTTGTTATGTGCATTGAAATAGTCAAAGGAAAAAAGTATAGTTTTAAATATAAAGAATTTTTCATTTTACTGAAAGGTGCTATCACCTTTTTTTTTAATTAGGTATTTATGTCATTTACATTTCCAATGCTATCCCAAAAGTCCCCCACCCGGTTCCCCACCCACTCCCCAACCCACCCACTCCCACTTCTTGGCCCTGGCGTTCCCCTGTACTGAGGTAGATGAAGTTTGCACGACCAATGGGCCTCTCTTTGCAGTGATGGCAGACTAGGCCATCTTCTGATACATATGCAGCTAGAGACATGAGCTCCGGGGGGTACTGGGTAGTTCATATTGTTGTTCCACCTATAGGGTTGCAGATCACTTTAGCTCCTTGGTTACTTTCTCTAGCTCCTCCATTGGGGGCCCTGTGATCCAACCAATAGCTGACTGTGGGCATCCACTTTTTTAATGTGCATATATTTTCATCCACATTACAGTCGCCATTACAATCCTAAAAAAAAGGATTAGAGCTCTAAAGCTCTAATCCATTTTTGCATCGATATTCATAAGGGAAATTGGTCTGAAGTTCTCTATCTTTGTTGGGTCTTTTTGTGGTTTAGGTATCAGAGTAGTTGTGGCTTCATAGAATGAGTTGGGTAGAGTACCTTCTGCTTCTATTTTGTGGAATAGTTTGTGAAGAACTGGGATTAGATCTTGTTTGAAGGTCTGATAGAACTCTGCATGCATCCTATTAGATCACCATGGATTAAGACTGATCTTCAGTAACAAAATAAATAATAGAAAGCCAACATTCACGTGGAAACTGAACAACACTCTTCTCAGTGATACCGTAGTCAAGGAAGGAATAAAGAAAGAAATTAAGGACTTTTAATTGGCACCTGTTTGCTTTAAGAGTAATTGGGCAATTTGGTATGTTCCACTGGAGTTTTGTCTTATTTTAATGATCCATTCAGTACATAATTCTCTGGGAACAGACCTGTGTATAGAAAGGTGTTATAGTTTTGATCATTTCCTTTTTAAAAGTGCTTCATTTATTTTAATATGTAATTTCAAATGTAATAATTTTTACTTATTGTTTGTTTTGTGTGCATGTGTGTAAGCATGTGCATGTATGCATGTAATCTGTGTGTGTGTCTCATGTCTGTACATGTCTGTACAGTGTGTGTTGTGGCTGTGTGCATGAATATGTATGAATATGTATATACTTTGTATGGATATATAAAAGTGTGACAGGTCCCAGGTCAGAGTATAACCTCAAGTGTCACTATTCCCCTTTCACTATGTTTGAGAGAGAGTTACTTTCTTCCGAAATACCAGATTATTTGGCCTGTAAATTTGGAGGATTCTCTTGTCCCTATCTCCCTTCTCATTATGGTTGTGCTGAATTATAGAATCCCTGGACACCATGACATCTTCTATGCCTATTCTGGGGACTTAAGCTCAAGGCCTTACACCCGCACTGCATGTACCTTATCAGCCTTCACATTCCATTTTATAGCACAAAAATAATTATCCTAAAGCGTTTTAGAGTAATGTCCTCACAATGGGCTTTATACATTTTCCTAAATCAGTATTGTTTTATATTTCACTCCCACTTGCATTAAGAAACCAACTACAACATAACCCTGCTTAGCTTCTGCTTGTTTCTGCCCTTCTAGCTCCTATGTATTTGTCATAGCTCTAAATGTCATTTCTTCTATCGAAATGTGTTTACATTTTATAAAAAAAGTAAATATCTCAAAACTTAACTTTACCTCATTAATTTTACTTAATGAACTTATCTTAGTAGCCTGTCAAATTTAGCCATAATATTTCCTTTGCTCTTTGTGCAGAAAATCACTAAGTTAACAAGGATTTGAACAATTTAGGTATTCTGGACAATATTCCCTTACATTTATCATGTTTTTATTGTGTTTTAAAAAATTATATCAGACCACATTGTTTGATTCTTAGTTGAGGATCTTTACCTTAAAAGTAGACAAAGTGTAGAATCTTACATTAATCTTTAATTTTAAAATGAAAATAGTTATTATTTTCTTATTAAATGGCAACCACTGACAGAGTTTTGTTTTTAAAGCACAATAGAGCTCTATTTATGTAGGGGGAAATATACTGGGTCTTAGTGACAGGTTGTTTAAACAAAAATTTTCTTGATGGTGAATCATCTGTTGTAAGTCTAACTGTAGAATGTATCATTTAAATGATATTCAAAATCTCTTTTTCTCCAACTGCTTCCCTTTTGTAGCACTGCCACAATATAAGTGCTGAAAACAGCTAATTCATCTTTTTCGTAGACTTTACATTAAAATGAATAACTTACTTTGGTAGAAGGATTGTAATGGCGACTGTAATGTGGATGAAAATATATGTACATTAGCATAGTCAGCAAATTGATATCTTTAGATTAGCATTATTGTGTATAGCCATGATGTACAAGAGTTTTGTTAATTTATAAGGGATTTTATGTGTTTGATAATGTTCATAGTACAAAAAAATAGATATTCCTACATAGCTCAAAATAATGTCCAAAGAAAAAAATTACAAGTAAAACAACCTGGAAATTTATCAGATGCAGTTATTATTAAAACTATCAGAGAAAACCATGCCGTCCATAAAATGTGTTGGTATATAATGGGGTCGTCCATTATCTCTAGCTTCACTGATCACCATACAGGTGAGTTTATTGCTTTTTCACTTTTATTAATAAACCTGGTAGCACATAAAGAGCCTTCTGGCCCTTTCTAAACAAATAGAAAATAAAATAGTTTTACTATCCCCAGGTTATAGAATATCCTTGAAGAAATAATATGTTTACAACACAATGCTTATCTTGAGAACTTTTTGAATTGAATTCTATATTTCATATTTTTATATTTTATACCCAGAAATGAAATATTACTTGAAGCCCTGTTCTATTTGGTGACAAAAACTAATCTTTAAAAAAAAAATACTTGAGGCAATTCCAGAAGTGGATAAAGCATGTGTTTCTTCAAATTGGGAAAATTCAAGAAAGGGAAAAATAAAAATGTTTGGATCTCAAAGAAAGGTATTTTATTATCATGTAATGACATTTCAATTTTCAAATGACCTTCAATATTAGAAAATATGAAAGTGCCAGCTATATGGCAGACCTAACAATTTGACTTGGGAAATAAAAGATAAATAATGCACATTTACTGTACTCTAGCAAAGACAGGGGATTGCCATGTGGTACAAAGCCCCCCAACTTTGGCAAAGACCACTTTTTTTAATTTGTCACAATTTGGCTCACTGCCTCTGAACTCTCTGCCAAATTCCTTTGATTATAAGACCAGCCAGAAACCTATCAACCATGATTTCAAAAGCAGTGATTCTTCTGTTCTTGCTCTGTGTCCCATAACTGCATTATGACAGGAGGCTGGAGTTAACAGAGTAGCCACTCATCGCCCAAATTACACAGACTTCATAGAAGCTGGAAGGAAGGAAGCAGATGATAAAAATGCAAATGGAAAATCAGGGCTGTGAAAGAGCTGGGTTGGCAGCTCATCTACCGGGGGTGAGCAGAGTGGACTATTGTTTGGATCACAAGATATGATGAGATTAAAAGGAAGGACATTACACTGAAATAGCCGTTCAAGTAAAACATTGCATGCTAGGGACAGAAAGTAAGAGAGTGATAGGAAAGGCACTCTTGCAAAGTATTCAAAAGTAACAATTTTCATTATCTGAAATTAGGTTTGACTTGTGTGGTTGACAAAGAAAGGACACTATCTTTTTGTTGTATCTTAGAGACTATATTAATGTACTAACTTTTATATGCTGAGGGAAAGTATTTGGCTTTATTGTAGTTCATTCTAAATATATCTATTGGTTATTTCCTATATTTAAAATGCCTTGTTCAACTAGAGTGATAACATAAAACTAAAGGAATAACTGGAATAGTTAAGATTTTTCAGTTAAGATAATGTAGGTAATGAGAAACCTTTAAAATTAACTTGAAATAAATAACCTATAAAATAAACCGTTTTCTAAATAAGTAGCTATTTAGAAGCATGTATGTATAATGGGGAAAGAACAGTGCACATTCAATTCATGAGTTCTGTAACATTTGCTTACTATTTTCTACCTATCTTTATTTTTGCTTTTTTATTATTTTTTATTTTCTTTTATTGGTCATTTTATTTACTTACATTTCAAATGTTGTCTCCCTTCCAGGTCTCCCGTCCACAACCCACCATCCCATCCCCCCTCCCTTGTGCCTCTAAGAGGGTTCTCCCCCACCCACCTAACCACTCATGCCTTACTGCTCTAGCATCCCCCTACATTGGGGCAAAAAGCATCCACAGTACCAAGGGCTTCCCCTTCCATTGATGACAGATAAGTTAATCCTCTGCTATATATGTACATGGAGCTATTGAACCTTCCATGCATACTCCTTAGTTGGTGGTTTAGTCCCTGGGAGCTCTGGGTGGTCTGGTTGGTTGATATTGTTGTTCTTCCTATAAGGTTGCAGTCCCCTGCAGCTCCTTCAGTCCTTCCCTTAAGTCTTTCATTGAGGTTTCTGGGCTCAGTCTGATGGTTGTTTGTAAGTATTTGCATCTGTACCAATGGCTCAGGCTCTAAGATCAACAATTGACAAATGGAATCTCATAAAATTGAAAAGCTCTGTAAGGCAAAGGACATTGTCAATCGGAAAAAATGGCAACCTACAAATTGGGAAAAGATCTTTACCAACCCAAAATCTGATAGAGGGCTAATTTCCAAAATATACAAAGAACCCAATAAGTTAGTCTCCAGAGAACGAAATAACTCTATTGAAAAATGGGGTACAGAGATAATCAAAGAATTCTCAATTGAGGAATCTTGAATGGCAGAGAAGCACCTGAAGAAATGTTCAACATACTTAGTCATTAGAAAAATGCAAATCAAAAGACCATGAGATTCCACCTCACACCAGGATGGCTAAGATCAAAACCTCAGAAGCCAGCAGATGCTGGAGAAGATGAGGAGAAAGAGGAACAGTCTCCATTGCTGGTGTGATTACTAAGCTGGTAAAAGCACTTTGGAAAACAATCTGGCAATTCTTCAGAAAATTTGAAATAGTTTTATTTTATTTTTTTTAATCCAGTGTTAGCATTTGAGATTTGCCTGCCTCAGCTTCCTCTTTGCTGAAATTGTAGGAGTGTACCATCATGTTCCACTTAAACAAGTAATGAGATGCTTTCAATACATTTTTTTCTCTTCCCCAAACAAGGGTGCTTGTCTTCTGTGCTGCAGTATGTCCATTCACTTTTGAAACTTTACACGAAGCTTCTGCAAGTTTCTAGGTCCCAGAAATTGCTTTGAGGAGACATTTATTGTTTGCAGACTTATATTTAATCACAAAGAATACAGAGGAAGGGCTGCGTTTGCCAATGCCCATGCTCACTTGGTAACTATAATTTCTTCTATACAAAAAAAAAAAAAAAAATAGTATTCTCTCATCTCTACACGTGAACTCTCAGCGTCAAAGCTCAATGCTTTTGAAGTTTATGTGGAGAATACATTGATTTTCCTTTCCCAGTTTCTATACTTTCCTAAAGGGCAATACCTTCTGAATTGAAGAAGGATATAATTCATTGAAATAGCAATTTACCAAATGTTCAGTTATTCTATTTGCTTATCAATATTCCTTTTAGGATGCCCTTAAGCGATGCAATGTCTCATTTTCTAGTCCTGAGGGACAGCAGGCAATTTTATGCATAATAACTATCTGTTACATTTTCCTAACACATTCACTTTGCTTATAAATAATAATTGTGTTTTAGATGTGAAAATGTTTACCAGGAGATTAACAATTTGTAAAAGCCCTGACATGGCTGATGTAAAATAATATAATTCAATTTTAGAAGCTATAATTTCAGGTGATACAATTTATGCTGTTCCTCTTAGTCAAGGTAGGATAAAGCAGTTCTCCTGTCAAGAATGATTGGATAATATGATACATTACCTGATTAGAAAATGATGCTGGGGAAACAACCCATTTCTCTGTATTAATCTGACTTGTTTAGTGGCCTTTCTGCCTCTGAATTCTGATGAGAAGCTCTGCACCAGCTTAATTCTTTTTTATGTGCTTTGGGCTGTTTTATTTTTTTCTACAGTTTTCTCTAAACTGTTTAAATAATGACAGTTTTGCAGAGTTGTGTAGAGTTTTTCAGCTGTCCTGAATTTTAATTTGTATTACTTTCTTTTGTGTAATATGATGTGTTGTCTCAAGAAATTGAAGGCATACAACATGGTAGATTTCAATAATAAATTATCAAGATAAAACTATTTTGATTTGCTATAGTACCTCTCATATGGTTTAAAATATTTTGTTGACTTTATTATTAGTACTTTGGAATGATAAGTTATAGAGGGAAATCAAATACACTATTCAGTTTTGCACAGCCCAAGGAAACACATTAAAATATCATATAAATGTTTGTCCTGGAATTTTTAAGTGCTTTGTTTTACAAAATTAGAAATAATTTCCCCATTACTAATTACCAGAATTTTCATATGGAGTGATAGAATGTTTCTAATCTCCTATGATTCAGATATTTTATAAGGTTTTCTTAGAAAACAACACAGAGCTTTGTCCCAATAAACATTGCTACTATATTTATCAAACAAGAAATGTGGAAACTGAGCCTATCCCACCTTTATGAAGCCAGAGATAGTTTACTATATCAAGAAGGAAATTAATGGTGGAGTAATAAATTCAAAGACTATTTACTGTAGAAAATAAACACTTTAATTCTCTAGGCTTTGTGATTAATTAGTTACACCTGGAACAGTTACATGGTAGTGTAAAGTTGTGTTTCATAGTTTAAAATAGAATTAACACAGTGATGCTGGCATTTGCTTGATGATTTATCAAACTTTTCATTTTCTGCTTTGTTCCCCAAAGGAATTCAATTCTGTATCTTGCCTTCTACATCTGTTAGAGATCTCAAGTTCTATGCCATGCATTGTTTATTTGGGGATTCTTTCTTTATATGTATTTACCATCTATCTCACATTGATCCCTTGTTTGTGTTCTCTCTGTCTCTCTGTCTCTCTGTCTCTGTCTCTGTTTCTCTCTCTTTCTCTCAGTCCCAGTTATTGATAACTCCCAGTTTATTTCTTTGTTTTATGATATATATCTATATTAATGTAAGGTCATTTATCTAAAAGTCTACTAAAATTACCTATGTGTGTCTGACATTTTTTGAAAATGCTGATAAAAATATTTGTGAAAATATCAGAGATTTTTGTTGTTATATTTTCATTTAGTACTAGATGTATTTTTTATTTTAGTATTTTATCTTTGACATACTAATTGTTCCATAATGAGTTGCTTAATCTCCATGCTTATTGTGTGTGTATATACTGTTTAGTACATGTAATTTATGTATTTATTTATTTGATGTATGATGTAATTTTCTGATATCTCTTTGTTTTGTAAAGATGATACATCTACTGGAAAAATGGTGTCATTTTCTAATATTGGGTTGGTGCAAATCTATGTCTTTATTTCCAGTATTTCCCATTTTTTTGAAGTTGGGTACACTGGAGTTTGGTATATAGATGTTTAAGAATGCAGTGCTAGTGTCCTAAATACTTCTCCTCATTCCTATGAATAAGTGTGCCTTTCATCCTTCATGAAAGACACTTCTCTTTGCAGTAGATGGAGTCTATCACAAAACACCACAACAGGTCAAAAGAAAAGAAAACATTGTGGGTGCCTAGAACCAGTGGATACATCTCAAATACAACTCCTCACCTGAGGCTCAAGAAACATTGCAGAAGATAGGGTCGGAAGATTGTAAAAGCTGTGAGGTATGGTCCCCTACAAATGACAAAGAAGCTACACCCATGATACCTCCATGGGTGCCTGCCCAAAGAAGTCCAAAACAATGAAAATACTAGTAGAAATGCTACCACAGACAGAGGAAATCTTATGAGGTTCTATTCTTGGACAAAGATCTATGGAAAATTAACAACTGCTTAGGCAGAGAAATTTGATTCCCCATAAATGAGATCCTGAATTGGTTATAAAATCCCAAGTATCCCAGAAAATGTGGTACATTAACACAATGGAGTACTGCTCAGCTATTAAAAACAATGAATTTATGAAATTCCTAGGCAAATGGATGGACCTGGAGGGCATCATTCTGAGTGAGGTAACCCAATCACAAAAGAACTCACATGATATGTACTCACTGATAAGTAGATATTAGCCCAGATACTTAGAATACCAAAGACATAAGATACAATTTGCAAAACACATGAAACTCAAGAAGTATGAAGACCAAAGTGTGGACACTTTGCCCCTTCTTAGAATTGGTAACAAAACAGCCTTGGAAGGAGTTACAGAGACAAAGTTTGGAGCTGAGATGAAAGGATGGACCATCTAGAGACTGCCTTACCCAGGAATCCATCCCATAATCAGCCTCCAAACGCTGTTTGCACACACTAGCAAGATTTTGCTGAAAGGACCCTGATATAGCTGTTTCTTGTGAGGCTATTCTTGGGCCTAGCTAACACAGAAGTGGATGCTCGCAGTCAGCTATTGAATGGATCACAAGGCCCCCAATGCAGGAGCTAGAGAAAGTACCCAAGGAGCTAATGGGGTCTGCAACCCTATAGGTGGAACAATAATATGAACTACCCAGTATCCCCCGGAGCTCATGTCTCTAGCTGCATATGTATCAGAAGATGCCCTAGTCGGCCATCAGTGGAAAGAGAGGCCCATTGGTCTTGCAAACCTTATATGCCTCAGTACAGGGGAATGCCAGGGCCAAGAAGTGGGAGTGTGTGGACAGGGGAGTCTGGGGGAGGGGGTGAGGGTATGGGGGGCTTTTGGGATAGCATTGGAAATGTAAATGAAGAAAATACCTAGTTAAAATAAAAGAAAAGAAAAGAAAAAAAGAAAAAAAGAAATTAAAAAAAAATCCCAAGTATCCATCCATGAAGTCATTGGCATATTTGTAACATTAAACGGACTCATTAGGTTCTCTCTCTGTCTCTCTGTCTCTCTCTCCCTCTCTGTACATTTATATATTATATATTAATGATAAATGTCATATTGAAAATTAAGACAAGCAAGGAGGCCATACATTTGAGAAGTAGTAAGCAAAATATGGGGACTGTGTGAAGAGAGTAGCACAGAGGTAAATCCTATAATTGTATTTTAATTGAAATCCCCAAACACTAAATTTTGAAAATACTAGTATTTTAATAGAAACTCTATCCATTGTTATGATAAGATACTGTGACAAAGCATCTTCTATAGTTAAAAGTTTATTGTGGTTTACAGTTCAGTGGGTTAGAGCCCATCACCATCATGGAGGGGAGCATGGTATCAGGCAAGCAAATAGTAGCTGAGAGTGCATATCTATCTACAAGCATTAAGCAAAGTAAGCTAATTGATGATGGTGTGAGCTTTCTGAAATCTCAAAGCTCACCTCTAGTTACATACCTCCTCCAACAAGACAATACCTAAAAACCCTTCCTAAAGAGTCCCACCAACCGAAGAGTACAAATTCTAATATATAACCCTACAGAAGCATGCTCATTCAGTTTACCACACACCACAAATATAATTGTACTTTCCCCAACTTTTTAAAGTGTATTTTCATATCTAAGCTCACAGAGAGACAGAGAGAGAGAGCTAGTGAGAGAGAGCACAAACAAGGGATCAATGTAAGATAGATGGTAAATACATATAAAGAAACTATCAACAAGTCTCTATAAAGCTCAGGCCCCCTTCTAATTTATGTTTCTACTTCCGTCTAATGGTAGAGTTACCAGGACTCATCACTATGCTTGGCTCAATTAAACATTTTTTTAATTAATTGCTGGTATTACTTGCTTTTTGGCTATTTCCTTGAATTTGCTCAAATTCTTCTAAAAGTAGTGGAGAGGTTAAAACACTTCTTTACTGTTTGGGAGAACTGATCACAATTCCAAGTTTTACTCATATGTGACCCAACATTAACCAGGAGTGCACAGGTAGAACCAGATCCTCCAGTCTAATCATGAATTAAGCACAGCAAATCCAACAGGCACCTGCTTCTTCTTGCATGGAAAGGAAATTCTGGCTTTCTAAAACGTATGCTCCTCTTTCACAGATTTTATCACCTGTGAATACTTGTTTTCTTCACTTACTCTCTAGTAGAATTTCCACATGTTTGTAACAGAGACACTCACAAATCATTAATTTTGGATATTTTCTACACTAATTTAAATGCCTGATTTAATTAACTGAAGGCTATTTCTAGTTCCAATAGGCAGAATGGTAAACATCTGTTATCTTCTACCTTAGAAATTGAATACCTAACATTAAATCATGGAGGAATATGGTATAGTCAATATATTTGCAATAGTGGTTCATACAAAACCAACAACTTCTATTTTTTTCTTTGAAACTATCAACAAGTCTCTAATTACTGTTTTATATTTTAATCAAGAGCTACCAATATGTATAAACAATATCTAAATTTGTAATTATATGTTATATAATTGTAAAATAAAATGTCTACTCCTGTATCAATGCCAAATAAATTTTCTGAATCTATGGCTACCTCATTATACGTTTAGATGATTCTGTGAATTCACTTTGAATGCACATTTTATGTCGGCATCTTGTCTTTTTTTAATTTTTGTTTTGTTTTGTTTTGTTTTTTGTTTTTTCTGAGACAGGGTTTCTCTGTGTAGTCATGGATGTCCTGGAACTCACTTTGTAGACCAAGCTGGCCTTGAACGAACTCAGAAATCCCCCTGCCTCTGCCTCCCAAGTGCTGGGATTAAAGGTCTGTGCCACCACCGCCCGGCGGCATCTTGTCTTTTGAGAAGGTAATGGAAATGACTACTTGTTAATACATCCCATTTTTAATCACATTGTACTGAACTGGAAAATAAAGTAGAGTGCTATTAGGGTTGAATACAAAGATAGATTCCCACGTGGAAACTTATGGATCATTGTAGGTAATCATGACCTTTCTTATCCATACAGCACATACATATAAGCATACAATAAATATTGTCTGTCTACTCTGTGCTGAAAATTCATGTAAATTCATTAGGATTTTATTGTTTCATCGATTAAGACAATGAAATATGTACATATAAACAAAACATAACAAACATGACATTCTTTTTGTAATTTGAATTTTTATTTTTTGGATATATTACATGCCGACAGCAATTTCCTCTAACTTCACTCCTCCCAATACCCTTCTCCCTTCCCCTCTTCTTCAGATCCATTCTACCTCCATCCTACACAACCCTCCCGAAAGAAAAGCAGTCCTCTGAAGGATATCAGTTCAACATGGCATAAGAAAATTCAATATGTCTAGGCACAAATCCTCATATCAAGGATGGATGAAGTGACCACTAGGTGTTAAAGGATCCCAGGCCCAGGCAATAGAGTCATAGGTAACCCACTCCCATTATTTATACAAATAAAACACCAAATATATGCAGTGTACCTAGTTTACACCCATTCAGGGTGTGATTGTAGTTTTAGTCTCTGTGAGCCTCTTTGAGCTCTTCTTAGTTAATGACTCATTCTCATAATGTCATCCTCCATCCCTCTGACTCGTAGAATTCTTCCTTATACTCTTCTGTGGTGTTCCATTGGATTTGCCTAGTGTTTGCCAATGGGTCTTTGCACCTGCTTCCATTGGTTGCTGGATGATATCTCTCTGATGACAATTGGACTAGGTACTGATCTATGAGTATGGCAGAATGCCATTAAAAATAATTTCAGGATGCTATTAGAAATAATGTCATTGACTTTTTTCTAGTTGTATTTGGATCTTATCTGGGTCTGAGGGCTAACCAGTCTATAGTTGCTGGTTATCAACACAGTGTCAGGCATGGGCTCAATCTTTTAGCCTGGGTCTCAAGTAGGAACAGTCATTGGTTGGCTAACCTTACAAGTTCTGTACCACACAACTGTTCACTGGCACAACTGGAAGGCAGGATATTTTGAAGTTTGAAGATTTTGTGGTTCAGTTGATGTCTCAATCCCATTGCTTGGATCCTTGCCTGGTTATAGTTGATGGCTACTTCAGACTCCATATTTCCTATAAATAGGAGTGTTAGCTAGGGTATCTTTTATTGATTCCAAGAAGTTTCCTTAGTGCTAGGTTTCTGAATTACAGGCCAAATGCCCACTGGTCTCAGTTGTCTCTCTCAAATCTCTCTCCACTTCTCCTAACCCCCTGTTCCTATTGTAATCTGCCCCCAGTCCACCTGTAAAATCTATTCTATTTCCCCTCAACAGAGGAGTCTTATGTACATCCTTGAGCTCTTTTTGTTACTTAGCCTCTCTGGTTTTGTAGGTTGAAACATGTTTATCCTTTGTTTCACAGCTAATGTCTACTTACAGCTGAGTACATATCAAGCTTGTGTGTCTGGATATGGGTTAGCTCACTTAGGATGATTATTTTTCTAATTTGTTTCAAGTTCCTGGCTATTATTAAGAAGGCAGCTATGAGGATAACTGAGCAAATGTCCTTGTAGTAGGATGCAGCATCTTTTGGAGACATGACCAGGAGTGGTATAACCAGGTCTTTAGGTAGATTGATTCCCAATTCCTAATAACTGCCATATTTTATTTTCCAAAGTGGCTGTGCAAGTTTTCACTTGTACCAGCAGTAGAGAAGGTTCTCTCTGCTCCACATCCTCAGCAGCAAGAGCTGTCACTTCTGTTTTTGATCCTAGCTTAGGAATGATGTAAGATGGAATCTCAGTCATTTTGATTTGAGATTCCATAATGGCGAAGATTCTTTAAAACTTAAGTATTTCTCAATCATTTGAGCTTTCTCTGCTGTGAATTCTTTGTTTAGATCTCTACCCTGTTTTAATTGGATTGCCAATGTCTAGTTTCTTAAATTCTGTATATATTCTAGATATTAGCCCTATATCAGATTTGAAATTGGGGCAAATCTTTTCTCATTCTGTAGAGTTCTATTTTGTCCTATTGACAGTACCCTTTGTCTTATAGAAGCTTTTCAGCTTTATGATGTCTCATTTATTGACTGGCATTCTTTTTTTTTTTTTTTTTTTTTTTTTGCATTAAAAGATTTATTGACAACAGAGCACAGAGAAATTGAAGAGATAAAATGTTTTTAACCTTTTTATTAGATATTTTCTTTATTTATATTTCAAATGTTATCACCTTTCCTAGTTTCCTTTCCAAAATTCCCCTATCCCTTCCCCCTTCCCCCTGCTTCCCAACCCACCCACTCCCATTCCTGTGCTTGAGCTGCCAGTGTTCTGCTCAGGCAGTTATTTTCAGTGAAAATGCGTTCAAGGAATCCCCCATGTTCTCTTCTGTCATGATCAGTATATCTGGTCTCATGTTGAGGTCTTTGATCCCCTTGGACTTGAATTTTGTGCAAAGTGATAGATATGGATCTTTTCTCATTCTTCTACATTCTGACATCCAGATAGATAACAGCATTTCTTTAAGATGTTTTCTTTTATCAATTGTGTGTTTCTGGCATCTTTAAAAAAGAAAAACTCAGTAACTATGGGTGTTTTGATTTGTGTTGGAGTCTTCAATTTGACTCAATTGATCAACCTGTCTGTTTTTATGCTAATAACATGAGAGTTTTATTACTAAGACTCTGTAGTATAACTTGAAATTGGGGATGGTGATGCCTCTGGAAGTATTTTTATTGTAGAATATTTTTTATGATATTGATTACTGTCCTTTCAAGGTCTGTAAAAATGTTGTTGGAATTGATGGTGATTGAAGTAAATCTGTAGATTACTCTGAGTAAGGTAGCCATTTATATACTATGTTGATCATGTTGATTCATGAACATTTTCTGATGTCTTCAATTTCTTTCCTCAGAGACTTGAACATTTTGTAGTAAGAGATTTTCACTTAGTTAGAGTTTTCCCAGGGCATTTTATGTTATTTGTGGCTATTATGAAGGGTGTTGTTTCCCTGATTTCTTTCTCACATTTTCTCATTTTTTTTATAGGAAAGCTACTGATTTCTTTGACTTAATCTTGTATTCAGTCATTTCACTAAAGTTGTTTGTCAGCTCTAAGAGTTTCCTGGCAAAATTCCAGGGTTGCTTAATGAAACTACCAGATCATCTGCAAATAACAATAGTTTGACTTCTTTCTTTCCAATTTCTATCTCCTTTATCTTCATTTAGTTGTCTTATTGCTTCAATTACTATAGTTCTCTTGCTATGTTGAATATATATGGGGAGACTGGATCTTTGTCTTTTTATTCGTTTTAGAAGAATTGCGTTATGTTTTTCTTTACTTAATTTTATGTTGGCTATAAGCTTGCTGTAAATTGTTTTTATTATGGTTATGTATGTCCCTTTTATCCCTATTCTTTCCAAAAAAATTTATCATGAGTAGATGTTGGATTTTTTTTTCAAAGGCTTTTTTAAACATCTAATGAGATGATCCTGTGGAATTTTTCTTTCACTTGGTTTACACTGTAGATTACAGTGACTGATTTTCATATATTGAACCATCCCTGCATCTTGTGTATGAAGCTTATTTATTCATGGTGGATGACATTTTTGAACATCAAAACGTTCTAATTACTAGTGTTTAGTGGTTTATCAGGGGGACAGGTAACTTCAAATTTTCAGCCAGCTGGTATTATCTGATAACGGTGTGAGGAGGAGTCAGTGTTTTTTCTCTAGTATATTCTACAGTTATACTGGAATAATATCCGTTTCTAACATTTTTCTTTTCCCTATCACTGAGAAAGGAAAGGACTCTATAAACCCAGTGAGACATAAAACTAGACATTTGATCTCAGGTTTCAAATTCTAGCAGAGATCTGAGGAGATACTTCCAGGAAAGTGTAGAACACAGCTTTTTTCCTCCCAACTTTTCTTGTATACTTCTTGTACCATTGCATAAAATCCCCAAATTTAGTTTTAAAAGAGGTGGCTTTGTTTGAAAATTGCTCTGAGGTTCTGTGTTCTGCATGACAATGTGGAAGGGATTAAATTGTATTTCAACACATTTTGATGCAATATTTAAAACTAGTCTTTAAATTAATGCATAATTATGAAGACAAAAATCCTAGGCATCTCTGGGATCACTTAATTTCATCAAGGTATTAAATAGTTTCTTTTTACAAAATGTCTATTCAGAATTAACTATATAGAAGGGCTATACATATAGGATTATCTTATAATATTTTGTACTAAAATTTAAGCTAATGATGTAGAAAGATGGATGAACAAAGACACAAATTTCAGGAAGAGAACAAAATTTGCTAAGAATTGTATAAACTGATGAGTTTGTGTTCTAGAGACTACCATGTTTCCTTAAGTCCCTTGATGTTTTCTTTATCATGCAACTGTTTCAAGTATTGAAACTGGACAAAAGGTGAGAGATTACATAAGAAAGGTTAATAGCAGCTTTCAGCTTGGTCTGTCATGATTGTACAAACCAAGCACTGTTTTCTGCCATTTTGTTTTTCATCCTTAAGAATGCTTTGGTCTATTTTCATGTGTACACATGCTCCAAGGACTAATATTTCTAAGTGTGTTTCTGTTTAGCTATTTATAAACAGGTTGTTTTTGGTTTGTTTTGAACACCTAGCATCTGGTAATATCATTTTTTCATCCCACAGATACCAGGAAGCCAGGCTCAAGGGATCTTATTTTGTCTTCAAACTTTGCCTTCAAAGGAAGATGAGCAGAATGTCCATTCTCCAGTGGACTCTAACTTTTGGCGGTTTCCTTTGTGCTTTAGGTAAATAACCAGTATTCCTCTTGGACCTATTAAGGACATATGGAGCTGGTGAACTTCATGGCTTCCAATAATTTCTGTCATGCTCAGCTGACAGGCTGAATCTACCAACCTCAGCCTGAAAGGTCTGTGAAAACAAATTTGATATCTTACTTCATTTACTTTCAGACATTCTCCTTACAAAGTTTTAAGGCATCCTGCCAACAGGAAGTTGTATAAGTACAATGTGCGGTAGTCACCTTATATGAATAGGAGTTACTAAAACAGAATGTCCTCCAACCAGTCATTTTTATTCCATGTCCCAAAATTGAAGTCCATCTTTTTAAAAAACTATGTCCACATAGATATTTTAATTTTTCACAGTTTATATTGTTAAAACCCACAGGGTTTTTTTGTTTTTTTTTTGTAAGAAAAAAAGAGTATTTTATTTAAGTATAACTGCCCTATTTTCTTGTACAAGATGAGTCTTTGCCAAAATTCCAGCATAAGTACTTATAGCTAAATTAAAGCAGATCCATTATGAGCATTATCATATGAAGCAACATCTTTTGTGAAACCTATGCAAATCTAGTGAACTACCATACCTAGTGACATCATAGATCCTAGAAGACAATCTAATACTATACCCTATTGAACCTGTATAAATCCTAACTGTATACCAAAAAATTACCCTTATATTTACAAATAAATTTAGCCCTCACTGCTCATCATAGAGGTTTCTTTTTGCAGAAGAAGGAGACCATTGCAAAAATATGCACCTAGTCAAAATTCATAGAACAACTGCCCACAATGGGATGCTCAACACCATTATATACAGCTGCAACACAATCCACATCCCTAAGACTAGAGAAGATTAGCCAGAGAACAAAAGAGTCTAGTGAAAGATTGTATCTTCTGTAGATATGAAAGGAAAACTACAGTTTTATGAGTATACTCATAAAATTGAAGCGATATGGCATCTTAAACAAGACCTGAAAAATGACAACAGCAGTTAGTATGCCAGTATGGATAGGTGAATTTGCACAAAGTCATACCCCCAGATGAAGAGCTTTAAGCAATTAAAAACAGCTGATGGAAAGAGAATTCGTTTTCTTCAGGGATGTGCCCTCTAAATGGTTAATTGTTTATCCAGTACTAACTGGTCAGCCCTAATACACACACACACACACACACACACACACACACACACACACACACACACACACACACAGACATGAGAGGAGGCTAAGCAAATCAGCAGTTTTTAAGTCTATATTTAATATAGGAGGAATGAGTCAGGATACCCTGACTCAAGGTTCATAATGGCCCATGCATGCACAACAGCTGCATCTGCATTTTAAACCTTAAAGCTACTTGGCACAAAGAGACAAGTAAGGACAGAGCACATGACCTGGCCAGCATATTGGATGATGACAGCAACAAGGAGTGAGATGTCATGGACCAATGGGGTATGGATGAAGGGTATAAAGACACACCTCAATATGGAAATAAAGGAATCTGCTTCTGCTTCTCATCTGACTCCTGGAGTCTGTGTCCTTGATTCTGTGCCTTCTAACCTTCTACCTCCCAAGGATCATCTTGAGTGGCTGAGGGCTAGGGCAACATGCATACACATCTATACACACAATAATAATGAATGAAAACTCAAGAATTTAGAAGGGAGTGTGGGGTGGTATGGAATAGATGGTAGAAGAGGGGAGAGGGGAGAATGATATAATTTAATTAAATAAAAAAATAAACTATCAGCTACATAAGTCTTCTCTCATGAAAATATTTCTTCAGTGCCCCTGAAGTTAGGTTAAGTGATCTCATTTCAAGTTTCTATTTTTTTTTTTAATTTCTCCCCTATTGAGTTATCATTGGAAGATCTGCCAATTTTGTGGGTTTTTTCCATGGTAATTTTCTTATACTTGTCATAAATGTCTGGACCTGAATTTCTTCACAGCAGATAATCTCTATAAATGTTCCTATGTAGGACAGTTTTCACAGTGCTCCTTGAATTGATAATTACATTATCTTAGCTTTTTGCATTACTTCAAAACTGACAAGGCAACATCATGGTCTCTATATTTAGATTTTCACTGATATCATGTAAATGCTAAAGACCCTTCACAAGCCAGTATTTCTCATTTCACCCATCTCTAAACTCCTTTACTAAGAATGAGACTCCTCATAGTAGGCATGCTGTATTGGGCTACAGATTATTACCATCCTTTTCATCAGCAGCAAAGGGATGACTTACTGGGGTGAGTGCCACTGTGATTATTCCAATTTTAGCATCCCATTAGGTCTGTGCATATTTCATAAGATTACTTAAGTATTTTATTAAATTCGATTCCTCCAAAGCAGAATCTCAAGTGCTTTATTAGAGAAATAATACTAAGAGACAACTTTAACAGTGTCTCTATATATTTTAAATGAGCAATGGTTCCTTAGTATACTAAAATATTATTTAAGCATATACACTTATCAGTTAAGTCTCCATGTTGTGTTTTTATCATAATCTGAAGATTTCTGCACACTTACATGAATTTTAATCATCACATATATGATCTGTCTGTCTTCTCCCTTTTTCTCTTTTTCCTTTTCCATTTAAACGATTAAGTCACTATAGTGTTTCTGTATTTGGACATTGCACCCTCTTTCCTACATATCTTTCTCTGTCTTTATTTCCTGCATAGTTGTTAGACTTAAAGAGAGAGCCAGTTCATGCTGGGCAGTGGTGGTGCACACCTTTGATCCCAGCACTTGGGAGGCAGAGGCAAGTGGGTTTCTGAGTTCGAGGCCAGCCTGGTCTACAGAGTGAGTTCCAGGACAGCCGGGGATACACAGAGAAACTCTAACTCGGAAAACAAATAAATAAATTAATTAATTAATAAACAAAAGAGAGAGAGAGAGAGAGAGAGAGAGAGAGAGAGAGAGAGAGAGTCCCTGCATCACTAAGGATAGCCTAGATGCTTTTGATTTCAAGGATTTGCTTGAATGTTGACTTGATATTTCTAGTATTTTTCTTTACTGGAATTATGGATCTTCAAGGATTTGATATGGTTCTAGTCATAGCATCTATTAATTTACTCAGACACCCACCTTTCTGATGGCTGTTGTTGGAATGTTCACTCATCTGTCTGAGAGCCATAGAGAGACCCAATTTTCTTCCTCTCTAGTTTAAAACTGTGCCCAGGGAAGGACTTTGGTGATAGAGACTTAGAAATAGCAGTGTTTTAAGGATGTTTTAACTCTTTTTAGTGACTTTGCTTTCATAATGTGAGAACTAGAAATACTTATAATGATATTGCCTATATTTGGAAGACACAAATATTTAACAGCTATATTTTTAAAAACCAAAAACACGTGTTGAATTATGTTTGGTAATGTAAGGTTTATTTTATTGTTTGTTTATTGGTGTCACTTTGTCTTCAAACTTTGGTTCCTAATAATATTAATATTTTATTGTCTCTGTATGAATTTAATAAATATATTCAAAACCTTACTATGTTGTGTAAGAATATAATTATTAAGGAATATCATTTAAGTTTGTTCATTTGTATTGTCTTAAATTTTCTATGACTGATGCATGTTTTTATTATCATAATCAACCAAAGGAAATGCTAGCTAGAAAGATCGCATAGATAGGACCCAGTCTCATTACCTTACTATTCAAGAGGTTCCACATATGATGATTAGCCTAGAGACAAGGACTTTAGTAGTACTCAACATTAGGTTTTATCCCATTGAGTAAAGCTCCATGCTTAATGTTTTGCTTTTCTTTTAGTGAACAAAGCCTTGTACCATGATGTGTTGGAGAATAAGGTAGAGTTGGTGAAGTGAACTACTTAAAATTTTTTTTTTTACTCTGCAGAAGGACATATTATTTATTGATGCAAAGTGTAATGTGTAGGAAGGACATGTAGCTCAAGAAGCCAGTGGGTTGGATTGGCACCTTCTCCAGACAAACAGCATGGTCTTTACATACATAAATATCAGGCAGGCTGCTCAGTGACACATAGGATGCATGCATGACTCTATCAGCTAAGTGTCAACTTGGAGAACTATGTTGAGTTCCCCACTACAGCTAACTCTCCCCACACAGGTAGGTCTTGCTTAAGAATAACACCCATACAAACATTAGGCCATTGCACAGCACATCTGTGCCAGCCTAGTTGATAAGGGACTCTCTTAGTTTCTCCAGAAACAACAGCAAGAGGCAGCAGCAGAGCAGCAGCAGTCTGTGCACCTGGCATTCTCCAGCTAAATATATCCTGAGAAATCAACCAGGCCCTCCACAAAAGATCAAGCCAGAGGATCCTGCTGTAGTTTACCCTTTGTGCGTACAGCATCTGGGATGGCAGGGGCAAGTGCATGGTTTAGATCACAAGGCCAGGAGCTTCCATATCTCTTTTGTAGACACTCGGGTAAAGTAATCACCACAACCATAAAAGCTGCTGGCTGCCCTGTCTGCACCCAGTCCCACTGTAGGGAAACCTAGGGTGCATAGTTGGGATGGACCCACTCAGGAAGACTTGTTGGGACAGTACCCCAAACCAGTGGATTTGACAGTTATGTTGTGCAAAGGCTTAGTACCTCCATTACACCAGAAGCTATAGCTGTAAGCTCAAATTGGAGCGACAGAACAAGTCATAGTTTGGAGACATGCCACATCCATCCAGCTTCATGTGTGGTATCGACTGACCCTAGGGTCAGTCCCTATCTTTGGCCTCAAGACAGTGTACAGAGATAAGACCTTGCCTCTCAGACTGGACTTACACCTATGGCATGCTTGGTGGAGGCCTGAAAGTGAGAAAAGTGCTCTTTCCTAAAGAAACACAACAGAAATGGAGAGGAGGTAAATATAGAGTTGAATAACAGTCTTAAGTGTTATTCAGTTCAAAATCTTTGGCATAACACTTGACTTGGCTCCTTTTGAAAACATTGCTGAGTGGACAAAGATTAGAGGGTTAGAGTGCCGCAGACTATCCCCTTTTTGGGTCTCCTATCTGCATGGAATGGGTCTCTGGTTGCAGATGGACAAGGAGATGGCAAATGACAAATGAGATTGTGTAGAATCTGAATGTAATTTGTCCAATCGAGCATCAAACTTTTTATACAGAAGAAAATAGGGAAGTTGGGTGACACACCAGCAAGATACAAAGAGGTTACTAGATTCTTACACAAAACAGAGGAATGCAAACACAGAAGGACTGGCAGGAACCAACTGGGATAAAATTCAAAGTTAACAACTAGGATCAAAAACAGCTCCACCTAAGGTCCACTTAATCTTAGAAGCCAGGGTCAAGGGCTTCATACTCTTGTTATAGTTCCTATTCTAGTCTATTGTATAGTCCACCTTCCCCCTAGGCCATTGTAAATACTTGTGTATGGGTGCAACTCAGCTATCTATAGTTCTAAGTATCTACTCTGGTTCCTTCTTAGATCACAAACTGCCTTCTTCCTAGATAATGGTAAATTCCTGTGTAGGGCAGTGACTTAGCTATCCATGCCCAAGGTCAGATCAAAAACTGCCTAGAATCTAACTTATCTATATGTCAAAAAATCAATTCTTAGGAGCCCTTGTAATAAAGCAATATTAAGGGAAAGCACACAGATCTGTTTACCAACTAAAGCAAGGACATTGGAGCATTCTTTGTACAGGATGCCACACTTCCAGGAGACTAAGTTTTCATGAACTTTTTGCATCGGGACAGCACCCAGGTTTTCGGGGTCTGATGCACTTGTCACTACTGGAGTGGATGTAGCATTAGAGGGGGTATTAAAATGGGTCTAAATGAATGATGAATGACATATGCACTTGTGGAAATGTCACAATGAACCTTACTGGTTCATTACCTTACAAATACTTTAATGTAATTTGGCAAAACCAGTTTGACCATGACCCAATGGGTTTGTTCTATATATTTCATTTGAGTACTTATAGGACAGAAGATTAGATATCTATAAATAAATATAGTTTACACCTTTAGAGAGAAGGGGACTCTGTCATTTGTGACAAAATCAATGGACTTGGGGTATCATTTTTAATGAAATTAACAAGGCACTGATAATAAATTCTGATTGCTTTTACTAAGGGGTAAAGTCACAAAACATTGATTTAGAAGCAATGTTAGGATGGTTTACCAGAGGCCATGGACAGAGCTACAGGATACATAAGATGAGATGTAACTTTCACTTAATTTAGATAAATACACCTCAGAGATAGCTGAACTGCGTGCTGAATAACAGCTGGCAATGATGTATGAACATATCAAAGTGTGAAATTAATGGGTGTTTAATATTCCTCTGAAGTAAACTGGTAGGGCGATGGGCACCCTTATTAACTGTACATTAAAAGTAAATTATTTCAAATAGCAAAGCAGGAATACAGCATATTCAAATAGCTGTACTTCTATTTCCTCCTTTTCAAAGGATGCTCTTTGTTTCTCTGGCTTAATGGCATTGGTCAGAATGTCTACTATCCCTTTACATGCGTGTGAAGAAAAAAGACATCCCTTCCTTTTTCTTGAGCTTAGGGAAATAATCACTATTTCAGTATTAAAGTACAATGTTACTCATATGCATTTATTTTCTTAAGGCAAATTTTATCTAATGTATTAAATGTTTTATATAAAATATCATGGTATTCTGAACAGCGTATAGCATGTGTACAAAAACAATGTGTATAGAAGCACTCTTACAGGAGTGAGTAGGTGGGTGGGGGAGCACCCTCATAGAGGAAGGAGGAGGGTGAATGAGATAGTGGGTTTTGGAAGGGGAGACCTGGAAAGGGGGAAACAATTGAAAACTAAATAAAGAAAATATCAAAAAAATGTACTTGCAAATAAAAGATTCTTCTAATTTTTTTTTCTATGATGTACTAAAAACACCTGAGAACCATTATAGAACTCACTGGTGTCTTCATGTTGTATTTTGAATAGGGGAACTATAGAGTGGGGGTTGAAATTTTACATAAGCACGCTTTAAACAAGATTTCAAATGGTGACATTAGATTTCAAGATATAAATCAATCTGAAGAACCACAATATTTTAGGAATGAATCACTGCTTCTTGGAGGAACACCATTTCAATGATATTATAGCAAAGGCCAGAATGTCTGACTCACTGGCAAAATCAGTGTTAGAAGCCAGGCTGCAATAGTGTTCTGGTTTACGGAGTTAAGTCCATGTTGATGGCAGAGGAAGAAGGACCAAACAATTATGTTTATAGTTCTCCACATGACAAGGATTTTTTTTTTTTCTTAGTGGCCACCTATGTCACTATCAGGAAGTTTCTTTTCCTGAGAGCCATTCAGAATCATCCAAAATGATCCCAGATAAGTGCTTTCACCGACACCAATCCAGCCTCTAAGACATTCTGTAAGACATATTCCTTCCCTGACAAATAATGAAAGGTTATGGTGTATTTGCAGCATAATTATAAACAAACAAACAAACAAATTTTACATTTTAATGGAAACTTACCTTGAGGATTTAAGTGCTGATAATTTCAAAAGCAATGCACTAGTTTTTTTTTTTTTTTTTTTTTTTTTTTTTTTTTTGAGAGAAGAGATTTCAAAACAGGATAACTTTTAGACTGCAGCAGGGTTATTACTTACGTCTTCAGTGGGAAGGATCACTATGTGGGGCACAAATTAAAAGTAAGTTTAAAGCCCTCAGGATGTTGGTTTGGAGAGAGCATTTGCAATAGAAATTAGTGATGATGAAAAGAAGCCCCCTTGGATGCTAAAATACTGGGGAATTTACTCTGAGTGCCATGCCCTACATATCAGTCTTCATTTTTAAACATATAAATTCATTTGAAACAAGTAAGTTTGAGTTGAGAATGGTGTGCAATTCACTCAGTACCTCAACAGTTTCTCCAGTTCAACTGCCAAATTATATAGGCATTAGAGCTGTATGAAGAAAGGACCAGATAAGACTACATCCTTAAGCCTTGATAGTATCTTTCACATGGTGATGATTTTGCAGGAATACAACATTCAGGATTTATGGAGTCATGGGGGTTTACCTCCGGGTCTAGATGTGTAGCTTGGTATAATCGGGTCAGGTGGCCTAAAAGGAGACCCTCAGAGGCTATTATTGAAGACATGATGGTTTACATTTCAGTGAAGACCATCAGATTTTGAGAGACTTGCGCTTTTGAAAAGCAGTAAGGACAGAAGTGAAGTTTGCAAAGTTAAGCTACACGTGCTGTAGCAGCAAAATTGGAGGGGTGGCATATTGAGACTGTTTTAGAGTTGACAGCACAACAGATGACACCGAGAGGTGGGCCTTGGTGTTTTCCATTCCATACCATTCCATGCTCTCTTTGGTCCTATGTTTTCCTGCTTTAATCTCCTTATTGGAATGAGAATGAATATTCTGTGTCGTGGCATATTTGAAGTATGTAGCTTGCATTCTCTTTTTATTATTTTTTATTTTTAATAGAAGCTCACAGTTAAGAGATGATTTGATTCTCAGGCAAGATTGTGAATTTGTAGTATTAACCTATTTTGAAACTGCTAAATATTTGGATCTGTAGAAATAAACTAAATATAATATGCGTTATGAGATGAATGTAAAAATTTGTGGACCAAAGGATGGATGCTGGGGCTTAACATTGTGTTTTAGCATCAAATAAAAAAAAAAGGCTATACTTTATACTTTTGAACTTTTGACAGCTAATCTTACTCATCAGTTTAATGAGACTGATAATCTACTGAAAGAAAAACCTTTCAGCATTTTGTAAAGGTACTTCTAGAGACCTTTGTCTAAAGTTACATGACCTCCACCCCCCAACTGTGGATGTTAACACTCCATGTTCTATGGTCCTAGAATCACTAAAAATTAAAGTTTACGGGAGATTAGCATTCATTTAATTCTTATTTTCTCACTGTGGATTCCTTAGGAACAGAAGCCCCACTCACACTGTCATGCCTTCCTGGATATGAGGTGTACTCTATACCTCCAAGGAAATTTGTGAGTCAAAATAAATATTTCTTCCTTAAATTGCTTTTCCTATGCATTTTTTTTTACCACCAGCAAGGAAAGTAACTACTGCAGCATCTATAATATAAATATAGGCTAAGCAATAAAATGATACCCTTCGACACTTAATAACTGTCATGCTAAAGTTAGTGTCATGCACAGATAGTGAAAAAGGAAGGGGAAAAAAGGACACAGCTTCCTCTTTCAAGGAAAAAATCCTCTAGCTGGCATCACAAGTTGGAAATGGCAAGACCAGGTGAAAATGTGATTCTTGTCTTATTGGTTGGAAAGGAAATTCTCCCAAGCATAACCATAAGGAGGGAAAGAGATAGTAAAGTTCTTGGCTCAAGCACCCATGGACTCTTTGTCTTTCTAGACTTTAGTCTGTGCATTTACTTTAGTTATGTTCTAACCTTACAGCCATTTAAGATTATGATGTTAGAGTAATTTCAACGGGAGGTTGAACCTGTATGAAATAGAATGTTTGTTCTCTTTTTATTTGCAGTCATAGCAACAGTTACACTTTGTTTAATTAATAACAACATTTGATTGGTGGCTTAGTTCCAGGGAGCTCTGGGGGTACTGGTTAGTTCATATTGTTGTTCCTTTGATGGGGCTGCAAACCCCTTCAGCTCCTTGGGTACTTTCTGTAGCTCCTTCATTGGGGACCCTGTGTTCCGTCTACCAATCAAAGAAAACACAGGGTGGGACTCGTGACTCTACCTGCATATGTAGCAGAGGACAGCTTAGTCAGTCATCAATGGGAAGAGAGGCCCTTGGTCCTGTGAAGTGCCCCAGTACAGGAGAATGCCAGGGCCAGGAAGCAGGAGTGGGTGGGTTGTGGATCAGGGGAAGTGGGGAGAGGATAGTGTATTTTTGGAGGGGAAACTACGAATGGGGATAACATTTGAAATATAAATAAAGAAAATATCCAAAAAGAAAAAAAAAATTGACCATATATTCCAACAGTGTAACCATATTTGCACAATCTACACTCACCTTATGGTTGGGATTCTAAATATCTTTGTTATTGATCTCTTGGCTTATGGGCTTGAGTATTTTCTATTCAGAGGAAAACACAGAAAGAAAGTATAATATACTATATTTTCAGTTAAAACTTGCCAGTCTCTTAGAACAAAAATATTCTTTAACATTAAGATTTTATGCCTGCAAAACTTTCATAAGTGGTGCCTTATTTTTTGCTGCATATCATACTATTCTTGATATCTTTTATTCACTGCTTTGGTCTCCTTTAAGTCCTCCAAGCACCTTGGGGGATATGACCCTTTAAAGTCTGTCTGTAACATACTCTATAGCTGTCCACAGTGCAGCTTCTTAAATTTTGTTTTTCTAAATTTTATACTGATTATCTTTTTCTTACATTGAAGTTGAGGAATTTGGATTATTAAAGAGCAGATGGTGACAGCTGTCAACATTCTGAGTTTCTTTTCCCATAAAGCAAGTATTTAATTTGGAGGCTCAGTATTTGGAAAATACAAATCTTGGTTACTGATATAGTGGGCTGTCTTAGTCAGGGTTTCTATTCCTGCACAAACATCATGACCAAGATGCAAGTTGGGGAGGAAAGGGTTTATTCGGCTTACACTTCCATGCTGCTGTTTATCACCAAAGGAAGTCAGGACTGGAACTCAAACAGGTCAGGAAGCAGGAGCTGATACAGAGGCCATGAAGGGATGTTCTTTACTGGCTTGCTTCCCCTGGCTTGCTCAGCCTGCTCTCTTATAGAACCCAAGATTACCAGCCCAGAGATGGTCCCACCCACAAGGGGCCTTTCCCCCTTGATCACTAATTGAGAAAATGCCTTACAGTTGGATCTCATGGAGGCATTTCCTCAACTGAAGCTCCTTTCTCTGTGATAACTCCAGCTGTGTCAAGTTGACACAAAACTAACAAGTACAAATGACCCCTTGTCAACTTGACACACAAACACATCACTAGTAAGCCTCAACCCTTACATTCTTATTCATCCCCAAGATCTAAATAACTTTAAAAGTCCCACAGTCTTTACATATTCTTAAAATTTCAATTTCTTTAAAATATCCATCTCTTTTAAAATCCAAAGTCTTTTTACAATTAAAACTCTCTTAACTGTGGGCTCCACTAAAACAGTTTCTTCCTTCAAGAGGGAAAATATCAGGGCACAGCCACAATCAAAAGCAAAAGTCAATCTCCAACCGTCCAATGTCTGGGATCCAACTCATGATCTTCTGGGCTCCTCCAAGGGCTTGGGTCACTTCTCCAGCCATGCCCTTTGTAGCACACGTGTCATCCTCTAGGCTCCAGATGCCTGTACTCCACTGCTGCTGCTGCTGCTCTTGGTGGTCATCTCATGGTACTGGCATCTCCAAAACACTGCATGACCCCTTCAGTCCTGGGCCATCAATTGCAACTGAGGCTGCACTTTCACCAATGGCCTTCCATGGCCTCTCACAGTGCCAAGCCTCAGCTTCTCTGCTCAACTCCTTCATGCCTTCAAAACCAGTACCACCTGGGTGACCCTTACACATTACCAAGTCCAGCCACAGCACAAGGTACAACTTTGGCTATATCTGGAACGCAGCCACTGTGCTCTCAGAAAACACTTCCCAGAAGATGTCACCTCAATGATGCTGGTCTCTTCTTAATCACCGCTCATTTCTTAGCTCCAGCTAACCAGCATCAATAGTCCCAGTAATACAAAGTTTTTGCTTTAGTAGTTCTGGTATCTTGTTAATCACAGCTGATTCTTCAGCCCCAGCTAACCAGAACTACAGAATCTTCACAATCAAAACAGCAATGGCCCTGAAAAGAGTCTTTAATTTTCCCTCTGAAATTTCACAAGCCAGGCCTCCATCTTCTGCACTGCTCTCAACATTATCTTCCAAGCTCTTACAAAACATCTGACAGAGCTCTTAACAACGGATGGATCTTCAAGCCCAAAGTTCCAAAGTCCTTCCACAGACCTCCCCAAAACATGGTCAGGTTGTCACAGGAATACCCCACTCTGCTGGTACCAATTTGTCTTAGTCAGGGTTTCTATTCCTGCACAAACATCATGACCAAGATGCAAGTTGGGGAGGAAAGGGTTTATTCGGCTTACACTTCCATACTGCTGTTCA
Source organism: Mus musculus (assembly GCF_000001635.26). Lineage (NCBI taxonomy): Eukaryota > Metazoa > Chordata > Mammalia > Rodentia > Muridae > Mus > Mus musculus. The sequence continues at coordinate 77,969,377 of NC_000069.6, read as the reverse complement.
TCACCAAAGGAAGTCAGGACTGGAACTCAAGCAGGTCAGAAAGCAGGAGCCGATGCAGAGGCCATGGAGGGATGTTCTTTACTGGCTTGCCTCACCTGGCTTGCTCAGCCTGCTCTGTTATAGAACCCAAGACTACCAGCCCAGAGATGGTCCCACCCACAAGGGGCCTTTCCCCCTTGATCACTAATTGAGAAAATGCCTTAGAGTTGGATCTCATGGAGGCATTTCCTCAACTGAAGCTCCTTTCTCTGTGATAACTCCAACTGTGTCAAGTTGACACAAAACTAACAAGTACAAATGACCCCTTGTCAACTTGACACACAAACACATCACTAGTAAGCCTCAACCCTTACATTCTTATTCATCCCCAAGATCTAAATAACTTTAAAAGTCCCACAGTCTTTACATATTCTTAAAATTTCAATTTCTTTAAAATATCCATCTCTTTTAAAATCCAAAGTCTTTTTACAATTAAAACTCTCTTAACTGTGGGCTCCACTAAAACAGTTTCTTCCTCCAAGAGGGAAAATATCAGGGCACAGCCACAATCAAAAGCAAAAGTCAATCTCCAACCGTCCAATGTCTGGGATCCAACTCATGATCTTCTGGGCTCCTCCAAGGGCTTGGGTCACTTCTCCAGCCATGCCCTTTGTAGCACACGTGTCATCCTCTAGGCTCCAGATGCCTGTACTCCACTGCTGCTGCTGCTTTTGGTGGTCATCTCATGGTACTGGCATCTCCAAAACACTGCATGACCCCTTCAGTCCTGGGCCATCAATTGCAACTGAGGCTGCACTTTCACCAATGGCCTTCCATGGCCTCTCACAGTGCCAAGCCTCAGCTTCTCTGCTCAACTCCTTCATGCCTTCAAAACCAGTACCACCTGGGTGACCCTTACATATTACCAAGTCCAGCCACAGCACAAGGTACAACTTTGGCTATATCTGGAACGCAGCCACTGTGCTCTCAGAAAACACTTCCCAGAAGATGTCACCTCAATGATGCTGGTCTCTTCTTAATCACCGCTCATTTCTTAGCTCCAGCTAACCAGCATCAATAGTCCCAGTAATACAAAGTTTTTGCTTTAGTAGTTCTGGTATTTTGTTAATCACAGCTGATTCTTCAGCCCCAGCTAACCAGAACTACAGAATCTTCACAATCAAAACAGCAATGTTCCTGAAAAGAGTCTTTAATTTTCCCTCTGAAATTTAACAAGCCAGGCCTCTATCTTCTGCACTGTTCTCAACATTATCTTCCAAACTCCTACAAAACATCTGACAGAGCTCTTAACAACGAATGGATCTTCAAAACCAAAGTTCCAAAGTCCTTCCACAGACCTCCCCAAAACATGGTCAGGTTGTCACAGGAATACCCCACTCTGCTGGTACCAATTTGTCTTAGTCAGGGTTTCTATTCCTGCACAAACATCATGACCAAGATGCAAGTTGGGGAGGAAAGGGTTTATTCGGCTTACACTTCCATGCTGCTGTTTATCACCAAAGGAAGTCAGGACTGGAACTCAAACAGGTCAGGAAGCAGGAGCTGATACAGAGGCCATGAAGGGATGTTCTTTACTGGCTTGCTTCCCCTGGCTTGCTCAGCCTGCTCTCTTATAGAACCCAAGATTACCAGCCCAGAGATGGTCCCACCCACAAGGGGCCTTTCCCCCTTGATCACTAATTGAGAAAATGCCTTAGAGTTGGATCTCATGGAGGCATTTCCTCAACTGAAGCTCCTTTCTCTGTGATAACTCCAGCTGTGTCAAGTTGACACAAAACTAATCAGTACATGGGCTGATGTCACTATTTTTTATACATCTAGTATAGAATTCTAGAACTTGTTAGCTTTGTGAGTTGATGGAACATTGACTTGGCTCTTTTATCAACTTTGATTTGTATGCAGAGCAAATGCTTGCAGAGTCAACTCAGTTTGCAAAGGTCATTTCTGGCTTAATCTTTTGTTGTTGTTGTTGGATAGAATTCTATCCTGACTGTATGTAATCAGTGCTATGACATATTCTGGAAAATATAAGAACTACAATATGATTCCCACATAATGGCAAGAATTTTAGTTCAATGAAGCTTGTGTGAAAAGATCTGCTGTCTAGAATCAGATATGCGGACTTTAAATATATTACTTAAGATATGTTCCTTTTTATATGTAATGGATGCTCATCATTGTTGAGAAATCTATAGAAATGGAAAAAATAAAATTATTTTCAAAGCCGTGAAAGTAGCACATTTTTTTCACAAACAAGTTCATACATATATGCATATAAATGCACATAGATATGTGGTGTGATGCTTATTTCTTGATAATTCAATTAAAAATTTGCTCCTTTTCTTTCCATTAATATGCCTAACACAAGAATAAAATCTGCTTTGTCCAGATGAATCTGATAGTTCTCCAGTCTCGTGTGTAGATGTAACCTTTGCTAAGCTGCACTTACTTTGCTTTGCACTGATTTGTAGTGTATGTCGTTTGTACCAGAGGTATTTAGTTTATTCAGGGGCTCTATGCAGATAAATAATTTCCACTCAAAAGTACTGGGAATAGCTTGAATACTTCATATTTGGTATTATTAAGATATGTGAGCTCCCAAATAAATATGGTTATTTTTAAATTTCTCACTAAACTGAATGGACTGTGCTAATAATCTGCTTCATTCGGTGCTTGCAATTCCCAAGAAAGTTTTATAGTTCTGTTCCATTTTAGTGAAATACATATTTAATAAGCAAATTTCTTTTATATTGACACTTTTAAACACAAGGATTTGCTAGTTGTAAAGAATGAGACTTATGTCTGTACACATACTTCACCTACAGCACATTAAGGGAATTTTATTGAAGATGAACAAATGGAGTATAAACTATTCTCAGGAACAGTTATCAATGCTAATAGCCAAAATAGAGAACTACTTTCTTATTTTATATGTATCATATTGCATTTCTCTGGTGGCAATAAACATTAAACATGAAAACTAAAATGTTTAGAATGTTATGCCTAACATTAACGAGTTAAAAGATGTATTTTTCTACACAGAGTATGTAGTTCATCATTATGGACTGGTGCCTTAGTGAAAAAACATGTCAGAATTCACAGCTTATATTTTTCACTGATTGTGGTGTTGCTATTCATGGTCATTATCTCACCTCTACTAATTTGCCAAAGTTTTATTATCAGAGAGAAATACAACAGAATTTGTACTAATTAAAAAAAATGTATCATTTTAAACAATGCCAACAGGCTGTCCATGAATCTACTGTCCAGTTGTGCTAACTCACTTCAGAAATTGAAATCATTAGCATAAATATAAAATTACAATTATATACATATACATGTATAATATATTCACACTTATGTCCATGTGTTTGATGCATTTAACATACAAAAAGTGTAATGGTGTATTTTCTTTGTATATGTAAAATTCAAACATTTTCTAAGTTTATAGAAGGATTCCTTTTTATGAAATGCAATTTTTTCTATGTATTTCATCATGTATTTTATGTTATGTACATCTCATAAACTATGGCATATGCTTGTAGAGCACAGTAACTGTGTGTATTTCTTCACACATTTCTGTGGGTACGTGAATAACTTTAAAGTCTGTGGCCTCATTTGGTTTCAAAATATTAAATATGACACTGATGGTTCATGAAATGTGCTTTGAAAGGCATAATAAATGTATGTTTCTAATATTTTAATTGTCTTACAAAATGGTTTAGATTTGACAAGCGTTGTAGGAGCTGGAGGGGATGAACAACATAGAGCGAAGCACAATGCTATCTGCATTTGTGTTAAGGCACTTCATACTTTGGATGCTCAGTTACTTGCTGCCAGATTGAACAAAATGCTTGAAAGGAACAACATGGAGAGAAAGGCGAAGGTGGTACTTTGTCTCACAATTTCAGAGTCAATCCATCTAGTGCAGGGGTCACCGTAGAGCACTCCAGAAAGAAGAAGGGAGGCAATTTCCTTGTTCACTCCTCTCCCTTCTATTCAACCAAAGGGATCGAGGCTATGGGATGCTGCCACCCATATGCAGGGCAGGAGTTATCTCTTCAGGCTGTCCTCTCTGTGAATAGCTTCACAGATTCAGAGAGGCATTTCACCAATCATGTACATATTTCTCAATTCAATCAACTTGACAATATTGATCATCATGGGGTCCAAGGTCTGCAAGATATGTAGCTAGTAGATTGTCTCCTTTAAAAGTGTGGAATATCAATGTAAAATTAAAATTACATTAGCTCAGATAAGGTACAGATAATTATTAAACTTTAAAAAGTAGGAAAGTGTCAGTTGTATTTTTCACAAGAGATAATTTTATAAAGTATTTGTTCTTGACACATGGAGATATACCTGTTTCCTGGGCAGTATCAATGTCTGTCTATGTATGTATGTATGTATGTATGTATGTATGTACCTATGTATCTATTTATGTATCTATCTATCTACCTATCTATCATCTATCTATCTACATATCATCTATAATCTACCTACCTATGTATCTATCTATGTATCTATCTATCTACCTATCTATCATCTATCTACATATCATCTATAATCTACCTACCTACATACATACATAATATAAAAATCATTGAATCTGTTACTATTTCCTTAATAATACATTTCTTTATCTGGATCCAGCATAAATAGTATTAAGAATAGTAGTTTTATGAATTAACATATAGTTTATTATAGTCTGTCAAATTAAACATATGTTTAATTACTGGAGGCATGAAGGAAAAAATTGTGAAGAACTAAGATGTTGATGTGTATGGCAGACACCGTCAATACCTTCAGGAGCATACCGTTTTATTACAACAAGTTTAGTAATTTGTAGTTTGCTTGGAAAGGATCAATGAACAACGTTTACAGTTTAAAACATGTCTTATCCAGGTAACTGCACACTTTTATATGTTCCTTGAGTTTACATGAGCAAAGATTACATCGTGACAATCAAATGTTACTTTACTTTTTGAGAAGACTTCCTTTTTATAATTTTTGGAAATTAAAACATGATTACATCATTGTTTCATTTCATTCCTCTAAACTTTCCATGCATTCCCCATTGTCCCTCCTCCTTGGTATGTGTGTGTTGTGTATTCTTAAATATATAAATAAAATCCACTCAATGTATATAATATTACATTAATACTTGGAATTAAAGGATTGATCATTTGGTATCAGATAAACAACTGGGGGATCTTCCCTGTGTAAGGCCTCCATTTTCAGTATCCTTAGTTACCTGTAGTTCTTTTTCTATGGCTTAGGACTCATGAGATTTCTCTCTTCCATGTTAGCAAATCCACTGCTGTCTATCTATTTCAGATCTATTTTGGTAGTCATGTTGATGAGACTTCATGGTTGTAGCTTCTCTAATATTTCTGAGATGAAACATCACACCTTAATTCCTGATCTTCTGCCTCTTAGTTCTGCTTCTTCTGCTATGATTGTTGATCCTTAGGTAGAAATTTTGTTGTAGATGTATAAATTTGTGGAGAGTACACAAACTTGTGCTCTGCATTTGATCAGTTCTGGTTCTCTATAATTGTCTTCCACCACTTTAGGGAGATCTTTCATTAATGATTGGTAAGACCTATACTAATCCGTGTATATATGAATACATATTTAGAATGGAGTTATTAATTATGGATGTTCTGAATAATCCTTCAAGATTATTAGCCCTACATAGTCCCAGTACTTGACATGATTTTCTTCTCATTGACTGGGCTTTAAATCCAATTAGAGAGATTCTGAAATAGGTGTGCTCCTGTAATACCCTTAGAGATATTTTGCCATGCTGGTCATTGTCTTACATCATGTGCATCAAGGGTAGGTAGATATGTTGATTGCTTCCTTCCCTTGAAAGCCTTCATGGCACTTTCCTGGACCAAGTAGAGGATAGATGAGTCCTTAAGGAAGAGCTTTCCTGTTAAAACCACCTCAGATCCTTTGGAAGATGCGTCAAAAAAAGAGTTGTCTTCACCAATAAGAAAATAACTTCACTTTCTGAAAATCAACCGAAGGCAATAGAAATCTCCCATGTTTGGAGGTTACTACTAGCCCTGGATAATACTCAAAAAAAAAAAAAATGGTACAAGTGTCTGGTGTTGGAGTTTTTAGTTCTAACAGAAACTATTAGTCTACATGGGAAAAATTCATTTAAATTTTATATGTGTATGTATACCAGTTATATATATTATATGCAACTTCAGGTAAATACATATATGCCACGTAACCTTTTCAGACTTGTTCACTTTTATTTTATCCTTTTACTTCCTTCTTCTGAATTAATCTCTCTTCCAATATCTAGTTAAAGCACACACCCAATTTTCCCATTTCCTCCATCAGATCACTTGTACTCTGCTATTCTGCTTTTAATTGCTTGCCTTTGGAAGACATTCAGCATGCTTAAGTTAGTATTGTGCTTTTGAATTTACACAGGAAAATGTTTTATTTTTTTCTCATATAGGTTTTGAGTTCATCTTTTTATGTTCTTATCATTATCTTGAGTTGTTATTTGTACGTAATTATCGTAATTTGAATTGTTATAGCACATTTGTTTGTTTGTTTGTTTTCTTTTCAGGAGAACTTGTATGCCAGTTACAGAGCCCGTCTAGCAGTTGTTGGCACAGTCCTAGTCATCTTGCTGTCTAATTATGATTTTGAGATATGTGGGCTTGGATATATCCACTCAGATCAGCCTTTTCATTTTGTCTTCAACAAAACTTCCAGGCCTGCTGTCACCATGCTTCTCTTTAATGACCTGAGCCTTAAAGTCTAGGTCTCTCTGAAAGGCATTTGCTTTCTTCCTGATTGCCTTTGCAGAGCTGTCCTTTTGGGAAGTCAGCCTGCTCTTTTTCAGGCTCTGATTCTGATTGGACTAAGTTTTATTTTTACCTCGGCCACCTTTTGAAGGGGGGCACTGTGTGCTCTTGTTTTACCTTTTTTTTTTTTTTTTAATTCCAGCTAATATTTGATACTTAGATTTCTTGCCTGGCATCACTCAAGTCAGATTCAACAAGCCATCTTCAAGTATTTTTCTTGTCAGTGCGGCTGTCTTGTCACTTGCCGTGGACTGTCATCTGTCCCAGGCTATTACAATGCAGTTTGTTTTCTTGCTCACATTTCTTGTTACTCTATCCAATAATGCTCAATTAGAGATTTGGCTTCTTCTTATTCTATGGACACCACTATGAGTATGATCACTTCCAAGCAATTTCAAGTTCTTTACTTTTTCAAGTTTGTGTACTTTAGGGGACTTTGGGGCATTCTCAACTTACGTGCATCTATACTTGATAATTATTACATTTCTTTCCAGAATATTCTGGATTTCAGATTTTGGCTTTCTTAGGAGATTTATGTTCCCCTTTTCTCTCTTTTCAATGTTATTTTCTTGTCTTCTTGAAGCCACTGGCTCTGCTTCTTTCATTTTCACGTGATCCACCTTGGAGCTGGCCTTTGGAGAGATAAATACTTCCCTCTGGTGAGCTGATGATTTGAGTGGTACTCAGATTCATTTGAATGTCCACATTAGATGTGCTTAGTAGGAATATAGGTATGTCTTCATTTGAGAAATGTTGTATATTAGAAAATTTATGTTTTTCTGCTTTATTTACATCATCTCAGAAAGGTGAAAATTTTTATCCTCTCCATTGCATTTTTAGGCCTTTTTGGTCTAGGGTTTTTATATAAAGTGACCAATGTTCTAATAAACACTTGTTCTTCATGTGATTATCTCTCTACCTCTACACCTTTGTCATATTATAAGTGATGAGCAATTGTCTTTCCATTTGATCTGGAATTATCTGTGCCTTGGGAAGGATGAATCATAGATAATCTCCTTTTTCCTTTTGGGTTTCTTTGTTTTAGAGTTATGATTTCACAATAAATGAAGTAACCTTCGTTTTCTTTGCCCCTTTCTTTTCTTTGACAGTTTCCCTAGATTTTGTTAATTCATTCTTCTTTGCTGTCTCACATCCAAGTTTTTTTTCCATATATTAAAAAACCAAAGAGGGCTGGAGAGATGGCTCAGCAGTTAAGAGCACTGATTGTTCTTCCAGTGGTCATGAATTCAAGTTCCAGCAACCACATGGTGGCTCACAACCATATTTAATTCTTTAATGATTTCTGATTCCATCTTCTGGTGTATCTGAAGATACGTACAGTGTACTTATAACAAACAAACAAACAAACAAACTTTAAAAAATAAATAAATGCACAGAAATTCTGGATGTCCATCACAGCCTAGGAAAGCAGGTGGACAGGTGAGCAACTGCACAAATAAGTAAACAGGGTTTGGAATCACTTGTAGCCAATTACATCCCTCATAAAGTATGGATAGCATGTGGTGAGGACATTCTGAGTCCTTTAGTTGATGGAAAGAATGGCTTGTGATGCCTATGGGATAGATCATACTATCCCCTCAATGTTTTACATCTCTATATTACTCAAAGAGTATCATTCACACAGGACACAAATAAATCCACATTTTGTTCATCAAAGGTCTAGTCACACATTCACTTTCATATTTCTTGTAACTAACTTTCTAATTACACCCCTTCAAAATCTTACTAGCAAACCAAATCAGTGATTTCAGGTCGTGGATTAGATGTACTTGGTCATCTGACAAATTCCCTTTCAAAGTTCAGTGTTCAACCAGATGCCCTGACTGAAATAGTGTATTCTAGGAGAAAATCTCTCCTAGATTTCCCATCATCATTGTCTTTCCAGTACTGTAGTACTACATCTGCTCACTGTACATGCCCAGATGACTAGTAAATCACTAGTAAATCAAACGACTTCAAGTATTCTCTTTCTCATAAAATTTTCAATAGGGGCTGCTTCATTAGATGACATATGTAGGGATAGATGCAAGGAGGGAAAGAGGGAGGAGGGAGAGTGAGAGAGAGAGAGGGAAAGAGAGAAAGAGAAAAATAGAAAGAAATGATAATTTAGGACACTGCTTTGTAAATTTGTTTGTTTTTTCAAAGATTAGTCAGGCCAGTTTGTAGACATACCACTTCTAGGTGGTGAGGAGTGCTTTGTATACATTTCCTCTATTGTTGGTCTGGATACATCTAATTAGTGATTGGCAGTAGAGGATGCATGATAATCATTAGATGGTTGTTTACTATTTTTTATTATTTACTATTTTTTAAATACTAAGGACCTGAAGCAGGTTAAGCGTTGTTTTGAAATTGATGGTGGGTGGTGTCATATCCTGCCAAATGTCACAATTGGCATCCCTATCTGACAACAGTACTTCAAACACCATTAAGTGTGTTGCCTCAAATAGACTATTTGACAGATCAGATTACATATCACCCTGTACCTTTTCTGGTTCTTAGTATTTTCAAAAATAGCAACTTTTCAAGGAAGTCAACAAATTTGTTAGGAAACATAGCCAAATGAAGGATATTTAGCCTCTGGAATCCTAAGTGGCCCAATGGCAACTGGAATTCTTCTCTGCTTGTAGGAAGGGGCAGATGTAATGATTCATTCTTTATCTTAAAAGGGAGATAGATTCTGGCATGCTTTATGTCAATACATCCATTGATTTTCAGTGTGATTGAAAGCCCTTAATTTAATCCAATTTATTGCCCACCTTCTGAAATAAAATTATGTTATAAGGGAAGTGTAGAGAACATACATCTTCTGGCTGAATAAGTGCAATAAAAATAATGTCATTGATGCAATAGGTCAGTGTCATGTCTTTAGAAGGTGCACGGAATCAAGATCTCAGAGTTGACAAAGAGCTTCTGAGAAGTTGGTATGCCAGTGGATATAACATAACATGTTCTAAAAGGACTATGAGCTGAAGAAACATAATTTCTAGTGGTCCTTACTAATATGTGTTTAAAAAAAGCTATTTTCCAAATAACCAGGTATATAAGAGGATGATGTAATTTCTTACACAAGAAAGGAACAGTTGAGTGAACAAATAAAATTAGTGTTACAACCAGGCTGGGATTATGGCAACTCATTATCAACTTTCAGTATTTACCTGTTCTCTTCACAATTCTAATAGGCAACATCATTACTGTGACATTTATTAAATCCTTGACTGTGCAGTGAGCCTGCATCATATTAGGAATTATTTGGGAATTAGTATTTTATAATATATGAAAACAAATTAAATGGCATTTTCTTAATTTTGGCATTATCACAGCCAAAATCATGAACGAAACACTGAGGTTCTACAAGCTTCTGACAATATCTATTTTATTTGTAACTTATGATACTGAGGAAATGAGTATAGAATGCTTTAACACACTGGGCATAAGAAAGATCCCAAGACGGGAAAATTCAACCCTCCTGTGGCAAGAAACCACTTCCACTCCCTTGGAATGAACCTACATTTACCATATTCCACACCCATATAAACATACTGTTCTCCTCATGAGGAGAAAGCCTTCAAAGTCTCAATGCTATTTGAAGTCAGTATCATTAGATTAGCAATTAGCAATTACATTTCAACATGAGATTTCAAGAAAATAATCTCTAAGCATAGCAAAGCTCACTGATTCAAATTTTATGGTTCACATTGCCCATTCCTTTAATTTGCTCAACTGTTCTTGCTTATCCAGGTCAGAAACATTTAGAGATAATATAAAACACACTTAAAATAAATGGATATGACTATTTATATATGACAAATTATTAGCTTACTTGAAAAAGCTTGTATTTTTTTAAAGGGGTTAATTACCCAAGTTTAATCAACACCAATCACATAAATATTATGACTTCTTTTTGTTGGACAACATTGATACCTAAATGAAAGAGTAATGAATCTGAGAAAAGACATTCTTTTTTTTTTTCCATTTTTTATTAGGTATTTAGCTCATTTACATTTCCAATGCTATACGAAAAGTCCCCCATAGCCACCCACCCCCATTCCCCTACCCACCCACTCCCCTTTTTTGGCCCTGGCGTTCCCCTGTACTGGGGCATATAAAGTTTGCGTGTCCAATGGGCCTCTCTTTCCAGTGATGGCCGCCTAGGCCATCTTTTGATACATATGCAGCTAGAGTCAAGAGCTCCGGGGTACTGGTTAGTTCATAATGTTGTTCCACCTATAGGGTTGCAGATCCCTTTAGCTTCTTGGGTACTTTCTCTAGCTCCTTCATTGGGGGCCATGTGATCCATCCAATAGCCGACTGTGAGCATCCACTTCTATGTTTGCTAGGCCCAGGCATACTCTGACAAGAGACAGCTATATCAGGGTCCTTTCAGCATAATCTTGCTAGTGTATGCAATGGTGTCAGCATTTGGAAGCTGATTATGGGATGGATCCCCAGATATGGCAGTCTCTACATGGTCCATCTTTTTATCTCAGCTCCAAACTTTGTCTCTGTACCTCCTTCCAAGGGTGTTTTGTTTCCACTTCTAAGGAGGGGCATAGTGTCCACACTTCAGTCTTCATTTTTCTTGAGTTTCATGTGTTTAGGAAATTGTATCTTATATCTTGGATATCCTAGGTTTTGGGCTAATATCCACTTATCAGTGAGTACATATTGTGTGAGTTCCTTTGTGAATGTGTTACCTCACTCAGGATGATGCCCTCCAGGTCCATCCATTTGGCTAGGAATTTCATAAATTCATTCTTTTTAATAGCTGAGTAGTACTCCATTGTGTAGATGTACCACATTTTCTGTATCCATTCCTCTGTTGAGGGGCATCTGGGTTCCTTCCAGCTTCTGGCTATTATAAATAAGGCTGCTATGAACATAGTGGAGCATGTGTCCTTCTTACCAGTTGGGGCATCTTCTGGATATATGCCCAGGAGAGGTATTGCTGGATCCTCTGGTAGTACTATATCCAGTTTTCTGAGGAACCGCCAGACTGATTTCCAGAGTGGTTGTACAAGCCTGCAATCCCACCAACAATGGAGGAGTGTTCCTCTTTCTCCACATCCACGCCAGCATCTGCTGTCACCTGAATTTTTGATCTTAGCCATTCTGACTGGTGTGAGGTGGAATCTCAGGGTTGTTTTGATTTGCATTTCCCTGATGATTAAGGATGTTGAACATTTTTTCAGGTGCTTCTCTGCCATTCGGTATTCCTCAGGTGAGAATTCTTTGTTCAGTTCTGAGCCCCATTTTTTAATGGGGTTATTTGATTTTCTGAAGTCCACCTTCTTGAGTTCTTTATATATGTTGGATATTAGTCCCCTATCTGATTTAGGATAGGTAAAGATCCTTTCCCAATCTGTTGGTGGTCTTTTTGTCTTATTGACGGTGTCTTTTGCCTTGCAGAAACTTTGGAGTTTCATTAGGTCCCATTTGTCAATTCTCGATCTTACAGCACATGCCATTGCTGTTCTGTTCAGGAATTTTTCCCCTGTGCCCATATCTTCGAGGATTTTCCCACTTTCTCCTCTATAAGTTTCAGTGTCTCTGGTTTTATGTGAAGTTCCTTGATCCACTTAGATTTGACCTTAGTACAAGGAGATAAGTATGGATCAATTCGCATTCTTCTACACGATAACAACCAGTTGTGCCAGCACCAAATGTTGAAAATGCTGTCTTTCTTCCACTGGATGGTTTTAGCTCCCTTGTCGAAGATCAAGTGACCATAGGTGTGTGGGTTCATTTCTGGGTCTTCAATTCTATTCCATTGGTCTACTTGTCTGTCTCTATACCAGTACCATGCAGTTTTTATCACAATTGCTCTGTAGTAAAGCTTTAGGTCAGGCATGGTGATTCCACCAGAGGTTCTTTTATCCTTGAGAAGAGTTTTTGCTATCCTAGGTTTTTTGTTATTCCAGATGAATTTGCAAATTGCTCCGACATTCTATTTTTTTATGTATGTGAATATTTTACCTTAAATGTGTAGAAAATATATGGGTATGTATTGATAAGCGTTGGATATTTTTGTCTTGACATTTGGTTGTTCTTAACATATGCCTTGAAGTAAAGACTTTCTTCTTTCTAAAATCAGATTCTACTTAGCTTACTGTTGTTCCAGGGTTGTGCTTTGGCAGTTGCCTCCTTTAAAATGGATATGTAAATTTAATTAATAAAAAAGAGAAGTATGGAACTTGACATGTTTCTTTTTTAAATTATTTTTTCATTAAATAATTTTATTTATTTACATTGCAAATGTTGCTTCTTCCTGGTCCCCACCCCCTAGTTCTTCACCACATCCTCCCTCACTTTGCTTCTTAGAGTATAGGCTCTCCCAGCCTGAAGCAGGCTGATCCAGACTTTGACCTTGCTGCCACTAGGAAGAGGATTACCTAGGGTGGAGCCTCTGACCTAGATGGCTCTTTTGTTCTGTCACCTGCCACTCCTCTCTTCAAGACACTGCTACCTGCTGAAAGGCCCCTGAGATATTCTGGAGGAACATCCTATTCTGCACATTGCCTACAGGCTGGCTCCAGACACCAAGAAATGACTGGCGGGGGATGGGCCTTCCCCCTTATAAGCACACTCTCTTAGTAAACTGGTAGGCCTTGAACAGAATAGTGTCTTGGTCTCCATTAATCTCTCACCCTTTTAAGTCTTTTTTAGCCCCAGCCTGCCTCCCAGGTATACTCAATACCATAGACCAAGTTAGGTAAAGTCTTTGGTTGGTGGCTTAGGCTGTGGGTGAGATGAGGGTTCAGGGTTAGTTGATGCTGTTGTTCTTCCTATGAACTTGCAATCACATTCAGCTACTTCATTCCTTCGCCTAACTCTTCCATAGCCCTGGATTTCCTTTAGAAATGAAGAATTCGGGGTCAAAAAGTTTGAAGATGGGTGGGTGTCCCCATTCCTCAACTGCAGGCCGTGTCTATCTACTGGAGGTGGTCTCTTCACGATCCACCTCTCCCTCTTTGGTATTTCAGCCAAGGTCATCCCCATTGAATCCTAACAACCTCACCTATCCCAAGTGTCTGTAGCTTCCTAGAGTCTCCTCTTCCCCTACCCCCACTGCTGTACATTTCCATTCATTCACCCTGCCCTCTGGGCTTCTCACTGTTCTCCTCTCATACCTGCTCCTGCTCTTCATTTTTCCCTCCCCTTCCCCTCTCCCACACATGTCTCTCACTCCCTCTACCTTCCATAATTTTTTGGTTCCCCATTTCTAAGTGGGATCGAAGTATCAACACTTGAGCCTTCCTTCTTGTTATGGTCTGTGAGTTTTATCATGTGTAATTTTGTAATTTTTGGCTAATATGCACTTATCAGTGAGTATATACCATGGTGTAGTTCAGTAGTATGTTGTCTGATTTGGAATTAGAGGAAGACTTGTAAGCCCCAAGTATGAGTACTATTGCATGTGTGTAAGAATCAAGGAAATGTTATTGTGATTCTCTGCTTTGCCAACAAAATACAATTACATTTTCTATTATTGGTACCGGACATGCAGGATACCAGTGACTCAAATGCAATATTAAACACTATTAATCAAATTTTATCAGAAACACTGTATCACATAATTAATCCTTGAGCTTGGTACACAAAACTCACAAATTTGGCTTATGAAGTAATGAGTGGCTAGAGAGCCCCAGGAATCTGTATAGAGAGGAGCATATCTCATGTATCACCACAAGGTTGATAAACTCTCATGTGGTCTATAGTCATTATTAACTCTAACCAATGACATCTAAAAGGCTGTATATCAACATACCAGAACCAGGGACTGGGTTATATACTGGAAAGGTGTTGTCCACAGCAGTGTGGCCTGGGCCCACCCATGTTAATTATCATTCAAACATATCAGCTCTCACCCACCAAGATCAATAATCAATCCAGAAAATCTTTCAAAGGCAATTCTTCTTCTTCTCCTTCTTCTCCTTCTTCTCCTTCTTCTCCTTCTTCTCCTTCTTCTCCTTCTTCTTCTTCTTCTTTTTTTTTTTTTTGAGTATTACAAAAAAATTCTTTTGGGTAAAACTTAGTGGAAAAACTACTTACATAATTTCAAATAATCACTTCCAGATTAAAAATGCATTTGAGGAAGAAAAAAAAAAACTTTACTCTTTTATCATATGGGAGTGAAACAGAGATTGCAAATTTAAGTGATTACATTTCTTTTTTTTTAATTAGATATTTTCGTCATTTACATTTCAAATGCTATCCCAAAAGGTTCCTATACCCTCCCCCTCACCTGGTACCCAACCCACCCACTCCTGCTTCCTAGCCATGGCATTCTCCTGTACTGGGGCATATAATCATCACAAGATCAAGGGCCTCCTCTCCGAATTATGGCCAACTAGGCCATCTTCTGCTACATATGCAACTAGAGACACAAGCTCTGGGTTTACTGGTTAGTTCATATTGTTCCTCCTATAGGGTTGCAGACCCCTTTAGCTCCTTGGGTACTTTCTCTAGCTCCTTCATTGGGGGCCCTGTGTTCCACCCAATCAATAACTGTGAACATCACTTCTGCATTTGCCAGGCACTGGCAGAGCCTCCCAAGAGGCAGGAGACAGCTATATCAGGGTCCTTTCAGCAAACTCTTGCTGGCATATGCAATAGTGTCTGGGTTTGGTGGCTGTTTATGGGATGGATCTCTTGGTGGGGCAGGTTCTGGATGATACTTTCTTCCATCTCAGCTCTGAACTTTGTCTCTGTAACTCCTTCCATGAGTATTTTGTCTCCCATTCTAAGAAGGAATGAAGTATCCACACTTTGGTCTTTTTTCTTCTTGAGTCTCATGTGTTTGGCAAATTGTATCTTGGGTATTCTAAGTTTCTAGGCATCATCAGTGAGTGCATATCATGTGTGTTCTTTTGTGATTGGGTTACCCCATTCAGGATGATATTCTCCAGATTCATCCATTTACCTAAGAATTTCATAAATTCATTGTTTTTAATAGCTGAGTAGTACTCCATTGTGTAAATGTACCACATTTTCTGTATCCATTCCTCTGTTGAGGGATGTACTGGCTAGTTTTGTGTCAACTTGACACAGCTGGAGTTACCACAGAGAAAGGAGCTTCAGTTGAGGAAATGCCTCCATGAGATCCAACTCTAAGGCATTTTCTCAATTAGTGATCAAGGGGGAAAGGCCCCTTGTGGGTGGGACCATCTCTGGGCTGGTAGTCTTGGGTTCTATAAGAGAGCAGGCTGAGCAAGCCAGGTGAGGCAAGCCGGTAAAGAACATCCCTCCATGGCCTCTGCATCGGCTCCTGCTTTCTGACCTGCTTGAGTTCCAGTCCTGACTTCCTTGGTGATGAACAGCAGTATGGAAGTGTAAGCCGAATAAACCCTTTCCTCCCCAACTTGCTTCTTGGTCATGTTGTTTGTGCAGGAATAGAAACCCTGACTAAGACAAATTGGTACCAGGAGTGGGGTATTTCTGTGACAACCTGACCATGTTTTGGGGAGGTCTGTGGAAGGACTTTGGAACTTTGGGCTTGAAGATCCATCTGTTGTTAAGAGCTCTGTCAGATGTTTTGTAAGAGCTTGGAAGATAATGTTGAGAACAGTGCAGAAGATGGAGGCCTGGCTTGTGAAATTTCAGAGGGAAAATTAAAGACTCTTTTCAGGGCCATTGCTGTTTTGATTGTGAAGATTCTGTAGTTCTGGTTAGCTGGGGCTGAAGAATCAGCTGTGATTAACAAGATACCAGAACTACTAAAGCAAACACTTTGTATTACTGGGACTATTGATGCTGGTTAGCTGGAGCTAAGAAATTAGCGGTGATTAAGAAGAGACCAGTATCATTGAGGTGACATCTTCTGGGAAGTGTTTTCTGAGAGCACAGTGGCTGCGTTCCAGATATAGCCAAAGTTGTACCTTGTGCTGTGGCTGGACTTGGTAATGTGTAAGGGTCACCCAGGTGGTACTGGTTTTGAAGGCATGAAGGAGTTGAGCAGAGCAGCTGAGGCTTGGCACTGTGAGAGGCCATGGAAGGCCATTGGTGAAAGTGCAGCCTCAGTTGCAATTGATGGCCCAGGACTGAAGGGGTCATGCAGTGTTTTGGAGATGCCAGTACCATGAGATGACCACCAAGAGCAGCAGCAGCACCAGTGGAGTACAGGCATCTGGAGCCTAGTGGATGACACGTGTGCTACAAAGGGCATGGCTGGAGAAGTGACCCAAGCCCTTGGAGGAGCCCAGAAGATCATGAGTTGGATCCCAGACATTGGACGGTTGGAGATTGACTTTTGCTTTTGATTGTGGCTGTGCCCTGATATTTTCCCTCTTGAAGGAAAAAACTGTTTTAGTGGAGCCCATAGTTAAGAGACTTTTAATTGTAAAAAGACTTTGGATTTTAAAAGAGATGTATATTTTAAAGAGATTGAAATTTTAAGAATATGTAAAGACTGTGGGACTTTTAAAGTTATTTAGATCTTGGGGATGAATAAGAATGTAAGGGTTGAGGCTTACTAGTGATGTGTTTGTGTGTCAAGTTGACAAGGGGTCAATTTTACTGGCTAGTTTTGTGTCAACTTGACACAGCTGGAGTTACCACAGAGAAAGGAGCTTCAGTTGAGGAAATGCCTCCATGAGATCCAACTCTAAGGCATTTTCTCAATTAGTGATCAAGGGGGAAAGGCCCTTTGTGGGTGGGACCATCTCTGGGCTGGTAGTCTTGGGTTCTATAAGAGAGCAGGCTGAGCAAGCCAGGTGAGGCAAGCCAGTAAAGAACATCCCTCCATGGCCTCTGCATCGGCTCCTGCTTTCTGACCTGCTTGAGTTAGAGTCCTGACTTCCTTGGTGATGAACAGCAGTATGGAAGTGTAAGCCGAATAAACCCTTTCCTCCCCAACTTGCTTCTTGGTCATGATGTTTGTGCAGGAATAGAAACCCTGACTAAGACAAAAGACATCTGGATTCTTTCCAGTATCTGGCTATTATAAATAAGGCTGCTATGAACATTGTGGAGCATGTGTCCTTATTACAAGTTCGAACATCTTCTGGGTATATGCCGAGGAGAAGAATTGCTGAATCTTCTGGTAGTACTATATCCAATTTTTTGAGGAGTCACCAGACTGATTTCCAGAGTGGTTGTACAGGATTGCAATCCCACCAGCAATGGAGGCATGTTCCTTTTTCTCCCTTACCAGCATCTGCTGTTACCTGAATTTTTGATCTTAGCCATTCTTACTGGTGTGAGATGGAATCTCAGGGTTGTTTTGATTTGAATTTCCCTGATGATTAAGGATGTTGAACATTTCTTTAGGTGCTTCTCGGCCATTCAGTATTCCTCAGTTGAGAATTCTTTGTTTAGCTCTGTACCCCATTTTTAATGGGGTTATTTGATTTTCTGAAGTCCAGCTTCTTAAGTTCTTTGTATATAGTGAATATTAGTCCCCTATGGGATTTAGGATTGGTAAAGAGCTTTTCCCAATCTGTTGGTGGCATTTTTGTCTTATTAACAGTGTCTTTTGCCTTACAGAAGCTTTACAATTTTATGAGCTCCCATTTGTTGATACTTAATCCTACAGCACCAGCCATTGATGTTCTGTTCAGGCATTTTTTCCCCTGTGCCCATATCTTCAAGGCTTTTCTCCACTTTTTCCTCTATAAGTTTCAGTGTCTCTGGTTTTATGTGGAGTTCCTTGATCCACTTAGACTTGACCTTACTACAAGGAGATGAGAATGGATCAATTCTCATTCTTCTACATGATAACTGTCAAAGGCAATTCTTATTTGAGAAATCTCTCAATTAGAATTTCCTGTAACGACTCTAGACCATATTCAGTTAATAACTGACACCTTTTTCTTGATTTTTTTATTAATTAACTTATTTATTTATACTCCATATTTTATTTTCCCCTCCATCCCCTGACTGTTCCACATCCTATACCTCATCCCCTTCCCCCTCCCTCCAGGTGACCCACCACTCCAATCCTACCTGACCTCTAAACTCCCTGGGGCCTCCAGTCTCTTGAAGATTAGGTGCATCATCTCTGAATGAACATAGACCCAGAAGCCCTCTACTGTATGTGTGTTGTGGACTTCATATTAGCTGGTGTATGCTGCCTGTTTGGTGGTCCAGTGTTTGAGAGATCTCAGGGGTCCAGATTAATTGAGACTGCTGGTCCTCTTACAGGGTCGCCCATCTCCACAGCTTCTTTCAGCCTTCCCTAATTCAATAACAGGGGTTAGCTGCTGCTTCTGTCCATTGGTTGGGTACAAATATCTGCAGATGACTCTTTCAGCTGCTTGCTGGGTCTTCTGAAGTGTGATCATGCTAGGTCCCTTTTTGTGTGTGCCCCATAGCCTTAGTTATAGTGTCAAATGTTGGGACCTCCCCTTGAGCTGGTTCCCACTTTGGGCCTGTCTTATGCAGTCACATTAAAGTAATTACAAAACACAAGACCAAACCATTAAATAAATAATATGGCCCATCTACACTGGAGCTTGGTAAACCTATATGTGTCATTATATTATTCTATCACATCTTAAACCAAAGGTAATATTTGGCACTATATAAAATAAAATAGGCAATATTCTCTCTAATTGGGCAAGAATTTAGATTTTGAGGATTTGTGCAAGGCCTTGTAACAATTAAAAGTGGAAACAAAGCACTTGCAACTTCCTACTCCTCAATGTGTTACAGTGTTATTGTTGTTAATTATTTTCTCATTAAAAATTATTTTAGAGTTTAAAATTGTTTAAATTTAGAGCTAAATAAAATACGGCCTTAATAAAAAGAAGATTTTGAAGGGGAAAAGAGGGTTAACATAAACAAATAACTCTATTTCATGAATTATCAAACCAAAAATATACTTGGGATTAAATTTGTGGCTATGAGAGTGTGAGGTGAGATGACAGATCGACCTGACATTCCTTGTTGTGTAAGCCATCTTGCATGTCAGTATGCTTGGCGAATGCATAAAATCTGAAATGGACTTGGGACCACAGAAAATAACATGTGCCTTTTGTACTTGCAGTAAGCGAGAGGCAGACGCTCCATTGACCCTTTCTCCCCCACTTGGGAAATAACTCTATAGGACCTTTATACCTGGAAAGGTGTGTGGATGCTCCCAATGAGGGAGTCCTTTTTAATCACTCCACACATCTGGGTGTTGCTGTGTCTTTAAGGTTAGCTAATATTGGCCATACAGATTAAGAAATTCACAATTTTGGAGATAGGAGTAGAGAAAAAAAATTAGCCATTAGGGATCATATAACACTGAACCAAAGTCTGCGTGTAATGAAGAGCAAAGTTAACACATATTTACAAGAAAAAATTCACCATACAAGAATAAGGAAAACCACAATAGAAAATATGGATTTTCATACATGTGAGCCATTTTCTTCTACTAAAAGCAGCTGAAATAGTATTTTAAGAGCTGGAAGGTATATTTTGCTGACTAATTCCATCAGTTTTGCACTTAAATGTAATTGCACAGTCATTTGTAAATATATGTTTCTAAAATAATACTTGGGCACAGTAGGAAAGTTTGAAAATAAAAGAAAATGTAAGAGAAAGGACCAAAATAAGTTTCATGTGTAGAACATTGTTCAGTGGTTGTACAGCACTTTCTCATATGAATTGGTACTTTCATACTAGAAATATTATTATTATAAATTCTACTACAATCACCAAAGTTCAAGCATTAATAATTTCTGTGCCGACTATATTAGTAATATGAAGTATGACTGTTACCAGAGCCTCTCTTTGAGAATGGAAGATGCCAAGGATCAGAGTTGATATTTTACTCTAACATATCTGGTACTTATGTCTGTGAATTATAATAATATCACAGTATAGTGTCTTGCTGATGGTTAATTCAGGATAACTTATTTAAAAGGAATTATTAACTCCAATGTATAAAAAACTATCACTTTCTTGAAAGATAGTGCCTAAGATTTCTCTAAAGATGTTGGGCCAAATAATTTTATCACTAAGTTAATAAGAAGGAGTGACAGTGTATTTCCTTTGCTAATTGAGGAAATTTAGTTTTTCAAATTTAAAAGGAAGGTCATTTTTAAAAATAGCACCATAAAGTTGTTTAATTGGAAATTGTAAAATTATATACTTTGTGGAATTTAAGCAATCCAGGATCACATTATTTCTAGTGCAAGCAGCCAACAAACTTCCTACTTGGTTATGCTAGCACCCTTCCTTATTCACAATAGGTCAACCATGATTTTAACCTAGATTTTACTCATTCTTGCAACCAATTCTGGAGGGAGCGATAGTGGCTCCAATGCCCTGAAATACTAATGTTCTATAGAACACCATGTCTTGACCAGTGTCAAAAACCAACAACCTATTGAGGGGCAGGGGCTTCAGGGCCAGATCCTTAGTCAGGAAACATTGTAGTACAATGGGATCTTTAAAGCTCAGGTGCCAATGAGTTACAGGGATTTCTGATGGGTGTGGGCAGACATTTTACCCAGATTGCTGAGAGGAGATGAGAACTAAAAATAAAAATCTACAGAAGTATCAAGGAAAGGCTAAACCTTTCTAATCCTGCCACACTTAAATTTTTCATTGAAGATTTAAGGAATTTCTAATTGTTAAAACTAAAATTACCTGTGTGGGCTTTTTGTCTACTAATATGTGATTGTTTATATGTATATAATTTTTCTGCCTTGTGGTTGATATGGTTTCATCTCAACTCAAAAGAATCAGTAAATTATAATTTCAGGGTTTTTTTTTTTAAAGCATGTGATTGGCAGTTTGAAATGAGATCTTTTCGAAAATACTGACATAAAGAAAAAACATCAAATTTTATGAAACAGCAAAGCCTACAAGTCAGTTTACTTTTTCTTGTATTCCAGGAGAGTGGCTTATTGGCAGAGAAACTTATGTTTGAGTATTACTCCCAAATCGTTCTATTCAAAAGGAACAACAATGCAGTTTACCTATGATGTTTTATGTTATCGGTTATTCATTGACATAGGTTTAAGTTTCTTTAGTGGTAGGAAAAAGAAAGCTAATCATGGTCTTGCATTGAGTAATAGTTCATTTTGGTTACTATTTGGAACTAGATCAAAAAAGACAAGTGCCCTTGCAGGTTGGTGAGAGAACTTCCTGGAAGAACTGATTGAATAGGAAACCAGTTCTTCCAGGGTGGTAGCTCCTGACATCATTAGTGCGGATACAAAGTTCTGAGAGAAAGTGTAAGCTGCTTTTGCTTTCCTGGCTTCATCCCTGTGGTTACCTGCTTCGAAGTCTATGCCAGCTGAAGCACCTGATGCCATTCTTTTCTCACAACCTGGATTTGGATTTGGATTTTTGTTTTGCTTTAAAATGTGACCTGAAGATCAGCTCCTTTGCAAACAACTTTCAAATCTTTAGCAACATACTGGGTTTGCTGGGCCTCAAAGACTGGGCATCTCCTGGATTCTTGGAGTCTCTTGCATGCATAATGATAGAATTGTTAATCTCACACATATCATTTGTAATATAGCTAATAGTCTCTATACTCATGGGGAAAAAAAAAAACAGATGTGGGGAAACGTAGTTCTGTGTTTGGGCTGGACCTTAAGATGTTCATGGTGAGCCTAAATAAGTACTAGAAACAAAGGGAAAACTGTATCTATGCCTCAAAGGAACCAGATAACAGAGCTTCAGCTGGCAAAAGATAAATGCAAACCAAAATAAAGAGACTTGAACTATAACCCAAGGCTTAAAAGGCATATTAATTAATCATGTTTCTATACATAATAGATTAAATATGTAAACAGTGATATACAACTATATGCAACAATTCCAAATAATTTGTAAATACTTTGCTCTCAGTGAGGTGCAGCAGTCTGTAAGTGTGGCCAAAAATGTATAATTTCCAATGACAATCAAAATGGAGGAAAAATGTAACTTCACAGCAAAGAGAAATGAGAACTCCTCTCTGTCAGGGAGAACCCTCCCTCAGTAAGGTTCTCAGTGTCAATGTGAACTGTAGTACATCCTAATTGTGGAATAAACCCTTGACAAGTGATCAAAATAGCTATTTGTCATTGTGGTCTTCTTCCATAGCTACAAAGTTCAAGAAGATCTACCCATGAGGGAGTAGACAAAACCAAACTGAGGGTTCATCTGCAAAGTAGCTGGCAGATACATCATGAAGGTCATTGATGCATTATCTATTTCTTCTATGTGGTAGCATCCTGTCTTTAAGGGAGGAAGCAAATTTATAGTGCTCAGGAAATATATAAAACACCAGAAGCTATTGCTTAAAAAATTAACATGCCTTGCAAAAATATCTGAGCAGTAACAAGTACTCAGGAGAAAAAGAGAGTCCCACTGACCAAGAAACTGAAAGTTGTGCAGAGTAATTTGCTTTTAAGTGGTACATCTGCCTCTGTGTCACCATGCTCCTGTCAGGAACCCTTCACTTAGTGAACTCACTGCTTCACTAAGCTAGATTTGAATGGAATTGTTTCTTTACTCTGCTATCGCTGTCTTTCCCTGGCATGAATAAACATTTATTGATGTCTATTGAGAAAATAATCCAACAGTGGTAACCAAAACAATGTGAAGCTGAGAAATACCTTTAGAATAGAGAACCTAGGTATTACAATAACTAAATATAATGTATATTTGATTGGCTTCTGAGACTGAAAAGGATATTAGATAACATGGAGAGAGATAAAGTAACTGCTAACTGTAACTAATAAAAAGTACTAATGTTACATAATGTGTCAAAACAAATAGCCCCTAATGTTGCAAGATTTTAGCAATAGGGAAGGCAAGTTTGGGGTATATATGGACACCATACTGATTTTGCAACTTTTATGTGAATATGGCCTATTGGAAAGTAATTTTATTCAAAACCCTGCCTCTGATTTCAACCTTGAAATCTGGAGTTTAGCCTTCAGTTGAACCACTTAATTTAAATGCTATCAGTACATCTTCATAGCTTCTACAGAACTGCATCAGACCTGTCACCAGAGACAGAACATAGAAAAGTTTTCCAAGATACTGGTCAAGAGATTTTTAAAATTCACCTTCTTTTAAGCATATAATATAGCTATACATTCTGAATTCATGAAGTCAACTACCTCTATCAAGGAAGAAAGAGAAAGAGAGAGGGAGAGGGAGAGGGATAGGGAGAGGGGGAGGGAGAGGGGGGAGGGGGAGGGAGAGGGAGGGAGGGAGAGAGAGAGAGAATCTCTACTAAACCCTGACAGCCTTTGATCACTGTTCGAAAGACAATGAGTATTACAACTACAGGTAGAACTTGTATATAGCATTTGAATTATTCTACAAATAATTCAAAGCACAAAGTAGTATGTGATAGGTCATATGGAAAATGCTGGGACATTTATATTGGGGACATGAGACTCTAGGAGAGGTTTTGAGACTAAGAAATAACTGCACAAGTCACTAATACCAATAAACATTTTTTTTTAAAAAGAGAAAACAAATGGTCTAAAATGCACTATCTGTCCTGATCCATTTAAAATATTCAATACCTAGCTAAGTTAGTTAAGGCTATTTCAGGGACATTATTTGCCAATATTGATTTCACCTTCTTTGCCATAGTCATATTTGGATAGATAGTTGCTCATTAATAAATGCATTTAAAAATCAATACTTGACAAGAACAGAAGGAAACTAGTATGTTTACTGATTCAAAGCATGTCTCTAGAAATCAATATTAGAATTAGGTTGATGATGTTCGTGAAGAAAACAATTTGAAAAAAGCTATTTATTATTTAGATCATGTTTGTTTAATAATATTAATATTCCTAAAATAATTTATAATCACATTATATATTTATATGCTATATATGTATTAGAAAAATGCCATGACATTTTTTCCATTAAACATTTTGAATTCTAACAATGTGATTGATGTAAACATTCTCAACCTAAAGATACAAAAAGAAATATCCACATCATGGCAGGCACTACTCAGAAATGACATAGCTGTTTCATTTTTAAAATGTATGTATGTACATATGTATGTATGTATTCATTTATTTTTGCAACAGGCTTTCTCTGTTTCCTTGTCTGCCCTGGAAGTCTGTGATCATACTGGCCTCAAACTCACAAAGATCTGACTGCCTCTGCTTCCTGAGTGCTGGAATTAAAGACACAGGCCATGACTGCCCAGTCAGCTATCTGTTTTTAATGAGATTTCATAATCTTCTGAAATTAGAATGTGAGCACAATCATGGCACAATTATTGTAGTTACAGAAAGGAAGAAAGTAACATCTTATGCAGTCCCATTACTTGTTTATACAATCAGTGACATTAAACAAATATAAGTATGAATAATTGGATTAATAGTGATCTGTGAAAGAGGAGTTTAAAATGCTGGAAATATGAAACAGCTGCATTTGGATTCTAGCAACTAGGGCAAGAAAAATAAAAAACATTTGTGAAACAGAATATTAACTTGCAAAAATCTAAAATATACTCTGTAATGGATTTTTTTTTTGTTAGATGTTATTACAGTGTGCTACAATATTTTTGCCACCTCAGTTTTTACTGTAGACTAGTATTCTAATCAGGATATATACACAGTGGCTCATAATTTGGGACAGTCATTAAAAAAAAAAACAAAAACAAAAACAAAAAACTGTGTTATTGGCAGAGAGACAGGCAGGAAGATCAACAGAATGGAATTGAAGACCCAGAAATGAACCCACACACCTATGGTCACTTGATATTTGATAAAAGATCTGAAACCAACAAGTGAGAAAAAAGACAGCATTTTTTATAAATACTGGTGGTTCAACTGGCAGTCAGCATGTAGAACAATGCAAACCTACCCATTCTTATCTCCTTGTACAAAGCTCAAGCCCAAGTGGATCAAGGACCTTGAAACATAAAACCAGAGACACTGAGGCTAGAGGCGAAAGTGGGGAAGAGCATGGAACACATGGCACAGCAGAAAATTTCCTGAACAGAACACTATTGGCTCATGCTCTAAGACCAACAATAGAGAAATGGGACCTTATAAAATTGCAAAGCTTCTATAAGGCAAAGGACACTGTCAATAGGACAAAACAGCAACTAACAGATTGGGAAAAGCTCTTTACCAATCCTACATCTGATGGAGGGCTAATACCCAACATATATATATATATTATATATATACATATATATAATAACTCGAGAAATTAGACTATAGAGAAGCAAATAACCCTATTAAAATGGGGTACAGAGCTACACAAAGAATTCTCAATTGAGGAATACAGAATGTCTAAGAAGCACCTAAAAATATATTCAACATCCTTAGTCATCAGGGAAATGCAAATTAAAACAATCCTGAGATTCCACCTCACACCAGTCAGAATGGCTAAGATCAAAAACTGAGGAGACAACAAATGCTGGCAAGGATGTGGAGAAAGAGGAACACTCCTCCATTGTTGGTGGGATTGCAAGCTGGTACAACCACTCTGGAAATCAGTCTCGTGGTCCCTCAGAAAATTGGACATAGTGCTACCTGGGGACCCAGCTATACCACTCCTGGGCATATACCCAAAAGATTATCCAACATATAACAAGGACACATGCTCCACTTTGTTCATAGCAACCTTATTTATAATAGCCAGAAGCTGGAAAGAACCCAGATTTCCTTCAAAAGAGGAATGGATACAGAAAATATGGTACATTTACACAGCTATTAAACGCAATGGATTCATGAAATTCTTAGGCAAATGGATGGAACTAGAAAATATCACCGTGAGTGAGGTAACCCAATCACAAAAGAACACACATGGTACGTATTGACTGATAAGTGGATATTAGCCTAAAAGTTCAGAATACCCAAGATTCAATTCAAAGACTATATGAAACCTAAGAAGAAGGAAGACCAAAACGTGGATGCTTCATTTCTTCTTAGAAAGGGCAACAAAATACTCATGGGAGCAAATATGGAGACAAAGTGTAGAGCAGAGACTGAAGGATAGGCCATTGAAAGACTGTTTTACCTTGGTATCTATCTCATATATAGTTACCAAACACAGAAATTCTTCTGGATGCCAAGAAGTGCTTGCTGAAAGGAGCCTGACATTTCTATTCAATGGTATGTATTCTAAAGTATATTTCTAGGATACTTGAGAGCATATCTAAATATATATACATATATATGTAAACAAACACACAAATCATATAGCTATATAACTATTAAGGGCATTATTATTCATTCTGCAAATATTTATTTTATATTATCTATGTAAGAACAAAATTAATCCATTCTGCTCTGTGAGAGATATGAGGGGACAATTTTTAAAATACTTTAAAAAATATATTTAGTAGTACATATGAAAATAATTTGGGTGTGCCATGTCTCCTTCTCAGTTGAAAGGAATAAAATACTAGTATCTTCTCTGTCAGTGAAATAAACTTTTATGGGGTAATGGTTGAATATAGCATTTTTTGTCATGGATCATGATACACAGAATTGTAGGAGGTTAGGATAACAAGACTGAATGTTTCTAGTCTATTTCTCCTTCTTTCCATATCTCAGTAATAAAGACTATTTCAAAACCCTAGCATTAACTATGAAATCTCTGATTATGGAATGTAAGTCCAGTGTGATTTGATTAGTGCTACAGTTCAAGAGAGTTAGTGCAATTAGTAGGATTCAGCTTCAAATACGGGGAAGTGCTAACTGTTACACTTCACAGAAGAAATACATGCCTTCAACCTCTGAGATGGCAACAGTGTCATAATCCTGAGGTTTACAGTCTCAGAGGTCATCTCTAATCCTGAATTAAATTACATGCTTCAATTACTTGTCAGACTGAACAATTGTCTCATAATACATGAAAGAAGTCATCAGTCCTTTCAACTGCAGGATGTAATTTAGACTCAGAGAATCTTTTAAATGTAATTTTGCATAAATTCCTATATTCTAATTTCAGAAAGAGACATTTTACACATAAAGAAAACAGACTCGTGTGTCGTTTTCTTCTTAGAGCTTAGAAATCCAAATGCAAACTTGTGCTGACTCTGCTTCTGTGTATGCTCTCTTCATATTTGCATTCGCTGAAAGGCACTTACAGAAAAGAAATAAGAAAGAAAGGTACTTGGCTAACCTTGGTGTGTAAAGAAAGAACAGGTTTGGAGCATATACTCTCTGGGGTACTAGCTGCTTGGATGTTTTCAAACCTCTTCATGCATAACTCATGATGGTAATGGTAATCCAACCTTTAAATAAGTTTACTAGTTGCTTCCTAACTGAGAAAGTCTATTCTTTGAATCATTCTATGTCACCACTCTAGAGGTGATGGAACCTGGGAAAAGAAAGCTGATAAATGAGGTAGACTAACATCTGATGCAATAGCTAACTTTATTCAGACCCTCAGACATATATAATTTGAGGATTAAGAAAGGTAATCAGAGTAGAGTTCTCATGAGTTCAAGCTGGATACAATCAGAGGGACAAGCTACTCAATACAACATTTAGTTGAATAACCACAGCAAACACTAATGAATAATCTGAAGTAAACACACCCTATGTGCTACACCTGGGAGTAGCAATAAAAACACTAGAGTCACTAGAGTCCTCTCTCATTTATGTGGAATATTATTACAAGCACTCAGAAGTCTTCCACTACTCCATTCCTGAACTACGCTCTGACAGTGCTATGTAAAATATTCCCAATCTATTTGTTATATTAATCTTCCTTCTTTGATGTTTTGACTTTATTTGTATTTGCATAAAATTCCTTAAAAATTTTTGATGGTAGAAAATAGACAATTTTCAAATCAATGCATTTGCAAATGTTTTTATTTCACAAATAAATTTTAACAACTTTTCTATGGAGTCACTGCAAATAAATAAATTCTTTATATACTCTTTCTATAATAAACCAATAATCTTCTTTCAATAGAGCTCACAGTAAGAAGAATAAGTGCCAAATGCTTGATATGTTCAAATGCTAGGTAAACATCCTTATATTTTTGATAAAGTGTTTCTTTTTGTGAAAGAAATTGAGGAGGGATTTTTATTTAGACAATTCAAAATTTACTAACTCTTAATACAGGGAAGACATTTGGACCAGAGAATTGAATCTTTGAAGAAAAATGAAAAATAACATACATTAATGTGACTCCATATCATTAAAAATGTTCAAGTTTTCTAAAATGTGGTTATAGGCAGTGAAGAGAATAATATTTTGGCAATACAGGGCTTAATGGTCAAATAACATTATGTGAGATATGCCATGGCATTTTACAGTGTTTATAAAGACACCTTGTCTGAAAGCACATTGACAGCAGACTGATACCCAGAGTTCTACCACTTATTGCTGTGGTCTGTGACGTTGTTCTTACCTTTTTGTTTATAAGTTTACTTTGGAGAGAAGATGAGCTAATATTGATATGTTATATGGTTATTGTGAAGTTTCCTAAAATCTCTCTTCTGTCTCTCTGTCTTTGCCTGACTCTCTCTCTCTCTCTCTCTCTCTCTCTCTCTCTCTCTCACTCTCTCTCACACATACACACACACACTCACACACACACATATTCTAAATATATATTCCAGAGCTACATTCACTCTAGAAAGGTATTCTGGACCTGAACTATACCCCAGCCTTCTTTCATTACTTTATGTATGTTTGAAAATTTATTGCCAGCAATGTCTTTATGCTTTTGATACTTTGAAAAAAATACAACTATGAAAGCAAATGGTCATTTTACAAAAGCAACATTTAGAGAATTATTCTTGGTTCTTATATTAAAAAGTTTCTGGATATACCATTTTAATAATATTTCATAAATAATCCTCAAAGTATAATATATAATTAGACACAAATGCAAAAATAAGATGACAAAATATACAACACAGTGCCGCTATACATTTATGTACTTATGTGCTTGGAATTTACTGAGAACAAATCTGAATGTCCTTCCTACACCTAGAGAGAGTAGGAAGATGATGTTGTGAGCATGCTGTTTGCTAAATTTGTACTCATTGAAGAGTGTGTGTTAGCTATATATAACTGTGTGGGAAGTGGAGTATTTTGCATTTGGGATTGGTAAATGGCTGTATTAGAAGTTTATTACTTAATTCTTGACATTATGGATTTTATTGGTTGTATAATAAAAGAGTGTACCAATGGTTGGTGGACTTTCTGACATTCTTTAGTAGTAACACAGTTGTTGGATTTATGGTTTACAACATATAGTGTTTTGTGAAGTTTAAATCTGTACTTGCTTGCACCATTTTCTCTTATAAATACCTAAATGAGTTTCTATGTTCTTTCTGCATCTTGAAGCATACCATATTTGAAACAATCAGTGAATATGTTGACACAAGTAGAATGATCATAGTTATGGCCTCATGTAGCAGACTGAGCTTCATGATACTCTCTCTATATATATAATCATTGTTTGCACCAATAAAAACATGAAATAAAACACTAAGTAACACTTATATTCCACGTTTTTTGATAGAGTCAAATTTAGCATATGTACTAGTTACTTCTCAGTTGGTGTGGTAAAATATAAAAAAGTTAATTTGGGCATGTGGTTCTAGATATAATGGGGATGCATGGCAGCAATCATCAGGCACACTGGCACAATTAGTAAACTAAGAGATAACATCATTAACTACAAGCATAAGGAAGAGAGTGGACTTCAAATGAGGTACAAATTTTAAATCTCTGAGACTGCTGCATAAGTATTCATCCTTTAGCAAGATTGTTCCTAACCATAATTTCTCCAACAGTGGAACAAGTGTTCTCATGACTGAGTGTATGGGAGATATATTTAATTTAAAAGGGCAAAGGATGAAACCACTAAGATGAAAACAAATGAATGATTTCATGATTTCCTTTTAGATATATGAAAAAAATCTTACAAAAAATTCTTGAAGTCATTAAAATGGAGAATAATGAAACTTAATCAATTCAGAGACCCAATAAAGTTCACAGACACATAGCTTTTGGATTGAAGAAGGAAGAAATATATGTTGCGAAAAGCAACTGGACTTTACCAGAAGTTTATTAGTATGGCATGTGGTCTCTAGTAAGGAAAGCATGCATATCAAAGGAAGTATTCAGCTTAAGGGTGGGTATGGCAGTACCCAGCAGTGACTCTGTGTGACAGGCCCAAAAGCTTGGATGCAGACCGGAGGTGAAAAGTTCACGGAAACTTAGTCTCCTGGAACCATGGTGTCCTGTACAATGAATGCTCCAAATCTGTCCTTACTTTAGTCAGTGAACGGATCTGTGTATTTTCCTTCAATATTATTTTATTTTGAGTGTCTCTAAGGATTGATTTTGACATGTAGCTAAGTTGGATTAGCCTCCACCAGTGTTCCAATGTCCTAGGCAGTCCTTGAGCCGACCCTGGGCTTGGAATTCAGTAGGAATGTTACCTATTCAGTAACATTGAAAATTACCTCTAGTATTGTGGGAGAGACAGTGAAAGAACTCAGGCATTCCAATTTACTTGAATAGAGCTAGAAATCTCAGGACTAGTCTATAAAGTAAATACTTAGAGCAATAGCCCAGTAACTCCCACACACAGGAATTTACAATGGCCTAGGAAGAAGTTGTGGTTTTAGGAGGAAATGAAGTATTATTCATGAAAGGGTTAGTAGAACAGACTCCCCTGGTTCATGTTTTTCACTAGGCTCAGAGGAATAGCATAATCAGGTATTTACTAAAGGACCCCTGGTGCTGGGTTTAACAATAGACTAGAATTGGAACTATGGCAAGGGCATGAAGCCCTTGCCCCTGGCTTCTAATATTAAGCTGACCTTAGGTGGGGCTGCTGTTGATCCCAGTTGTTAACATTGATTTTTATCCCAATTGGTTCCTGTTAGCTTTTTGTATACATTCCTCTGTTTTGTGTAAAAGTCACAAGTCTGCTTGCTTTGTGACAAATTACATTCAGATACAGCACACCCCCTTGTGTCCATATTTGTTTGTCATTTTTCACTGACTCCCTGCCCACCTGTACTGTGACCCTGTTTTTCCTGTGGTTGAAAGGACTGAAAGAGTCCAGTCTGCAGCATAAGGATACTTTGATCCATGCACTTTGATCTAATATCAATTTCATGTGTCACTGAAAAAAAAAATCACTGGTTTTCAGAGAATGGTTGATCTTTTTATTAAGGAATAACTAACAAAAATAACTAATGATAAGTCTCATTAATATGGTTTTCTAATGTATTTTCTTAAACAGACAAATTCCACATAGTTTGCATAGCTTTTGCAAATTCAAGTTAATAATTTATGCATTGTAACATTAATACCAAATACAAGAAAAAAATTCTATTTTAAGCTGATTTTTAATGATTTACATCAGCTTTCAGGCAAAAAACTGTACTGAGCCACTGAATAACTTCAGCCAATGAGTATTCCTAGATCAACTTAGGGCACCAGCCAGATTTATCTTGTCAGTTCTGTGTCTGGCTAATGAGACCTGATAAGCCAGAGGATCAATATAAACAACCTAGTAACATTCATGAGTGTTAGGAGATGCACAACTCAAACAAAAAACTTGTGTTCCTTAAAATTTCTAGACTAGAGTTCTGTTGAGACATTCCAAAATGGTGTCTCTAAGATTGAGGAAAGAAACGAAGAAAGAAAGAAAGAAAGGAAGAAAGAAAGAAAGAAAGAAAGGAAGGAAGGAAGGAAGGAAGGAAGGAAGGAAGGAAGAAAGAAAGAAAGAAAGAAAGAAAGAAAGAAAGAAAGAAAGAAAGAAAGAAAGAAAGAAAGAAAGAAAGAAAGAGAGAAAGAAAGAGAGAAAGAAAGAAAGAAAGAAAGAAAGAAAGAAAGAAAGAAAGAAAGAAAGAAAGAGAGAGGAAGAGAGGGAAAGAGAGAAAAAGAAGGAAGGAAAGAAGGAAGGGAGGGAGGGAGGGAGGGAGGGAGGGAGGGAGGGAGGAAGGAAGGAAGGAAGGAAGGAAGGAAGGAGGGTGGGTGGGTGGGTGGTTCAGTCTCTATGCTTAAGAAAGTGAGACAAAACTAAGACCACTTACTTTCTGAACTTCATAGGTGATAAATGTATGGTGGCATGTGATGTTAATACATTTGAAAGAAAATTTCAATGCTATAAAATTTGCAGTAGTGCCTAGTTCAAGAGAAGATATCATAGCTGATACAGTACCTAGGCCATATGCATCCACTAGGGCTACATGATTAAACAGATGTTCCTGTACTTTTATATGAAGTTCATAACTATACAAGTCTCATAGTTCACTTTTCCATAGTCTAAGACATTAGTGTTCATCAGAAGAGAAATGAATGTGATCATGAAGGATTATAATGTGGTCTGTGAATTGTATCTTGGCTATTCTCAGCTTCTGGTCTAATATCCATTATTCACTTACTGCGTGTATACCATGTGTGTTCTTTTGTGACTGGGTTACATCACTCAGGATGATGTTTTCTAGTTCCATCCACTTGCCTAAGAATTTCATAAATTCATTGTTTTTAATAGCTGAGTAGTACTCCATTAGGTAAATGTATTGCATTTTCTGTACCTATTCCTCTGTTGAGTGGTACCCCTAGAGCTCCCAGGAAACAAGCCACCAACCAAAGAGCACACATGAAGGAACCCATGGCTCTAGCTGCATATGTAGCAGAGGATGGCCTGTTGGACATTAATGGGAGGAGAGGGCCTTGATTCTGAGAAGGCTGGGTGCCTCAGTGTCAGGACAGAGAATTGGGAGTAGGTAGGTTGGTGAGCAGGGGGAGGGGAGATGGCATAGGGGGTTTTTGGAGGGGAAAGCAGGAAAGGAGATACCATTTGAAATGTAAATAAAGACAATATATAATATGAAAAAGAGGGATTTTAATGCCTATTGAAATATGAACACACAACTCAGCTGAATGGGATAGCATGAAATACAGTTAATTAATGACTAGAAGCATCAAAATATACACCTCATGAGCTTTCATTAGAATGCAGAAAAAAAATGGGAAGGTGAATACAACCAGAATTTCAGTGAAACTCTTGCCAGTTGTTTTTATATTCCAATAAGAGTATCTATTTGTCTTCAGTAAACTTCCCTCAAAGGCATATAAAACCTGAGAATTTGAGTGACAATATTTTATATTATATGTGGTAATAGTTATAGGGAAGATTCTGATAAAGCAAGCTTTATGAACACTTTCATACTATGGATACTGGGCTATTGGCCTCTACTAACTGTAGTTAAGAGGAACTTTAGGGGTCACCAACTTCCTAGCACTACCAGCCTGCTCCATTAACAAGCTGAAACAGCTTGACCTCTGCTGGAATATGTTCATAAAAGTGAGCAGGTGTTTACCAAGAGTCAGTAAGATTGCCTTGAGCTAGTATGTACCAACAAAACCTTGAATCTAGTCTACTCTTCCGTTGACTTGGATCAAGTCAATGTGTTAGCAATGAGTACTCCACAGTAATAGATGATCTCAAATTTATAATTATGTTTATCATGATAATCTTGATAATTAAAATTTATAAGGTTGTTATATTTTTTGTATTTAATTATAATTAAAATGGATAGAATTATACTATATATAAAATTCAGGCAGTTCACATAGTGAAAAGTAACAAATTGAAGACGTTATCTAACATTTTGATGAATAATAGTCAAGATAATGTCATTACAGGAACTCAGATTATTCTCTCATCTTGACACTAGTACTGTCAGAAACTAGATCAACCTTGAATGAGAGATCATGTAGTCATAATCAGGCATGTTATCCACATTTTCCACCATGACAACTCTGTTCAGTGGATTACTATTTATGCAATGGTGGCTAAGGACAATGACCATCCACTAGTTGACCTCTTATTATCTGAATTTGTGTGAGTGTGTGTGTGTGTGTGTGTGTGTGTGTGTGTGTGTGTATGTGTATGTGTGAGTGTTTGTGTATCTGTGCATATGTACTCATGTTTTATTTATCAATTATAGCTATATATAACTGTGTGGGAATCAGTATTTTGCATTTGGGATTGGTAAATGGCTGTATTAGAAGTCTATTACTTAATTCTTGACATTATGGTTTTTATTGGTTGTATAATAAAAGAGTGTACCAATGGTTGGTGGACTTTCTGACATTGTTTAGTAGTAACACAGTTGTTGGATTTATGGTTTACAAGTTGGTTTTTGTTTTAATGTGAAGTGCCCCACCAATGGTTCAGTGCTCAAGGACCAATTCCCTGGTATGCTCTGAAAACTTTAGAATATGGGGACTTAGCAGAACCTAATAAATCACTGAAAACAAATCCATTGGCATTTTATTTTTCCCTGAACTACCCTCTACCTTTTTGTTATTGTTGTTTTGTTCATTTGCTGTTGTTGCTTTTTTTTCCCTTTGTTATCTTATTTAATGCTGTGATGCTGTCTCATAGCAACCAAGAAGCACCATCACCTATGGGCCATGAGCTGAAACCTCTAAAACTGTGCACTAAAATCTATATCTTATGTTTTAAATTATTAGTCTTAGAAAGTTGTTATATTCTGATGAAAAATAACACACACACAATTAGTCTGAAGAGTTAGGTGTTATGACTATGTGAACAATGGTTCAGAAATCTTTGAAACTGTTTTTATGAGAAGTTGGGAACTTTGGGGTACATGGCATAGACATTACCTAAACTACTGGAAGCAGAATTTAATGAGTGATTTTATTGGGATCTCAGAAGAACAGGATGCTTATACTGATGTGCACAGTAAGGTAGTTTATGTCAAATATAAGATAAAATACAGCCTTAAGAAACTAGGATATCATAGATGGAAAATTGCTGAGGAAAGAAAGCCATGTGCATGCTAAAGGCCCTATGGGCTCCAAATTGCATTTACACACTGGTAGTCTTCCTTGAAAGTTCACATCATACCATATCCCCTGCATGCTTGGTGTGGAATTCTGGGATATCATCTTCAACCTGCTAAATTTGAAGCTTGCTTTGCTCCAACCCCCCCTTTCAAACCAATGTTTCTTCATTTTGTAATGGGGATTTTTCTATGCTGTGAGAAATATGTAACTTTTGTTCACAGTCATGATGATGCAGAGTTAAGAGTTTACTTAGATTTTCAGAGGTGATTCTGAGTATGAACTGTTAAACAACTGTTGGTACACAATGATTCTTGGAGATTTAGATAGTTCATTATTTATTGTGAAATGGATGCGAACCCTTTGAGCTGAATATGATTGCCATGGCTTGAATGTGAAACGTCTTCTACAAGTTTATTATTAATAACTTGGCTCCTAACTGGTGGCATTCTTCTTAAAGGTCTTAGAAATGATAAATAAGCATTGGAGCCTCCCTGTAGGAAGCTGATCACTAGATGTGTGTTGTTTAGGTTGCCCCTCTGTATTCTCCCCTTTCTCCCATCTCTGTGCTCTCTTTTATTTGTCCACCTACAAGTAAGCTGCCCTACTCCACAAAATGTGCCTTTACAATGATCTCTGTCTTACTCCCGATCACCATGGAATCATCCATTTGTGCAGGGAAATCATTGCACCATGAGAATACTTGGTTCTCTTTTTTCCCTCAGTGATTTCTCCAACAGACTGAAGACAGCTAAGATTTATTTATAGTTTTATTCTTCTTTCTCCTTCTTTCCATTCAAGTGCTGTTTGTGTATATAGATTTATTTGCAGTTCTGCAAATCTACTGTGATCAAAAGAAGCTATTAGGTTATATTAGATTAAAAAATGAACTAATTTTTAATCTGGATTACTTTATGTCCAGACTATTTTGTAAATATTTTTTAAAATATTTTTATTATGTATTTTCCTCAATTACATTTCCAATGCTATCCCAAAAGTCCCCAATACCCTCCCCCTCACTCCCCTACCCACCTATTTCCACTTTTTGGCCCTGGCATTCCTCTGTACTGGGGCATATAAAGTTTGCGTGTCCAATGGGCCTCTCACTATTTTATGTCTAATGATAAAATGATGTCTAATTGTGAAGTATGCTGAGTAACACTGTGCATGACTTTGTAGAGATACCTTTAAGATTACAGGTAGAATAGAAGTTGTAACTTTATACACAAGTACTCTGTTGTATCAATGTACTCAAGAGCTAAATTTACTCCTAAGACTAATTAAGAAATTATTGTAATTTTTATACTTCAGTATAAGACCGAATGATTTATGTCATCTACTGTCATGTATTTTAATTAAAATAGAAATATCCAATATCCAATCAATGATTATTGAGTAATAAATTCTAAGAAATCATGAAATGCTCCTCATGTTGGTGCTTTTTAAATAAGTATTAATTTAATCATTGACAATGTGTCAGTTGGCTAAATTTAAGAAGGGATGAAAAGTGCATTGTTTTGCAATATAAGAAAGAGAGTTTAAAACTTTATTTTAGAATGTTTTTGGTTATAAAGAGTTGATATTATATGCTCCCTCTGAAACTTTTCACAACTACTTTTGAACATCAGAAATATATAAAATGCTGACTTTTGGGAAAACTAATGGGAGAAACAGGAATGAATTTGCTGAACCAGGAAAAGAAAGCAATTTTCTCTATTTTGGTGACTTAGAAAATCTGAGACAATTGAAATAGCTCAGAGCATTCAAGATATTCTAAAAACTAATGTTTTATAATTAACATATCCCTGACACTAATATGCTACATTTCTGTGATTCACTATATAGTAATAGAAAAGCTATAGTAAAATCTAATAAAAATAATGTCTTACAAGATAAGAATGTCTCCTTTTAGCAGAGAGTCCAGATGTTTTTGAAAATATCTTGTGTGTCTGTGAAAAGGGGTAATGGGTAAAAGATATTTTATCAAATATATTAGGGAAGAATTCTTTCAGGCGCTATCCCAGCAGATGTGGATTTGTGTTTTGATGATAACTACCAGCTGTGATTCAGTCTAATTCAAAAGATCTGGTGCACTTGTATCATAAAGAGATGATGTGCAGTGGGCAGAATTTTCAGAAGGCCTCCTGGAGATATCTTATTAGAATGACCCCTACTTTATTTTCTTAAGGAGATGCTAGCGTTTGCTAAAATACATAGATTATTGTTTTTATCTAAAAGTTATAGAAATTCGAAGTCTAAAGCTAGTTCAACAAGATCAAGTTTTCATATCTTCTACAACCACTTGTTCTGAAGACTGTCATTTCTTGTAATTATCAAAACCAAATTCACGCATTATCTCTCCACGAATCCAGCCCTTCAAAGGATAATAACAGAAAAAAACCAATACAAGAACGGGAACAACGCCCTAGAAAAAACAAGAAGGTAATCCCTCAACAAACCTAAAAGAAGACAGCCACAAGAACAGAATGCCACCTTTAACAACTAAAATAACAGGAAGCAACAATTACTTTTCCTTAATATCTCTTAACATCAATGGTCTCAACTCGCCAATAAAAAGACATAGACTAACAAACTGGCTACACAAACAAGACCCAACATTTTGCTGCTTACAGGAAACTCATCTCAGAGAAAAAGATAGACACTACCTCAGAATGAAAGGCTGGAAAACAATTTTCCAAGCAAATGGTATGAAGAAACAAGCAGGAGTAGCCATCCTAATATCTGATAAGATTGACTTCCAACCCAAAGTCATCAAAAAAGACAAGGAGGGACACTTCATTCTCATCAAAGGTAAAATCCTCCAAGAGGAACTCTCAATTCTGAATATCTATGCTCCAAATACAAGAGCAGCCACATTCACTAAAGAAACTTTAGTAAAGCTCAAAGCACACATTGCGCCTCACACAATAATAGTGGGAGACTTCAACACACCACTTTCACCAATGGACAGATCATGGAAACAGAAACTAAACAGGGACACACTGAAACTAACAGAAGTGATGAAACAAATGGATCTGACAGATATCTACAGAACATTTTATCCTAAAACAAAAGGATATACCTTCTTCTCAGCACCTCATGGTACCTTCTCCAAAATTGACCACATAATAGGTCACAAATCAGGCCTCAACAGATTCAAAAATATTGAAATTGTCCCATGTATCCTATCAGATCACCATGCACTAAGGCTGATCTTCAATAACAAAATAAATAACAGAAAGCCAACATTCACATGGAAACTGAACAACACTCTTCTCAATGATACCTTGGTCAAGGAAGGAATAAAGAAAGAAATTAAAGACTTTTTAGAGTTTAATGAAAATGAAGCCACAACGTACCCAAACCTTTGGGACACAATGAAAGCATTTCTAAGAGGGAAACTCATAGCTATGAGTGCCTTCAAGAAAAAACGGGAGAGAGCACATACTAGCAGCTTGACAACACATCTAAAAGCTCTAGAAAAAAAGGAAGCAAATTCACCCAAGAGGAGTAGACGGCAGGAAATAATCAAACTCAGGGGTGAAATCAACCAAGTGGAAACAAGAAGAACTATTCAAAGAATTAACCAAACGAGGAGTTGGTTCTTTGAGAAAATCAACAAGATAGATAAACCCTTAGCTAGACTCACTAAAGGGCACAGGGACAAAATCCTAATTAACAAAATCAGAAATGAAAAGGGAGACATAACAACAGATCCTGAAGAAATCCAAAACACAATCAGATCCTTCTACAAAAGGCTATACTCAACAAAACTGGAAAACCTGGACGAAATGGACAAATTTCTGGACAGATACCAGGTACCAAAGTTGAATCAGGATCAAGTTGACCTTCTAAACAGTCCCATATCCCCTAAAGAAATAGAAGCAGTTATTAATAGTCTCCCAGCCAAAAAAAGCCCAGGACCAGACGGGTTTAGTGCAGAGTTCTATCAGACCTTCAAAGAAGATCTAACTCCAGTTCTGCACAAACTTTTTCACAAGATAGAAGTAGAAGGTATTCTACCCAACTCATTTTATGAAGCCACTATTACTCTGATACCTAAACCACAGAAAGATCCAACAAAGATAGAGAACTTCAGACCAATTTCTCTTATGAACATCGATGCAAAAATCCTTAATAAAATTCTCGCTAACCGAATCCAAGAACACATTAAAGCAATCATCCATCCTGACCAAGTAGGTTTTATTCCAGGGATGCAGGGATGGTTTAATATACGAAAATCCATCAATGTAATCCATTATATAAACAAACTCAAAGACAAAAACCACATGATCATCTCGTTAGATGCAGAAAAAGCATTTGACAAGATCCAACACCCATTCATGATAAAAGTTCTGGAAAGATCAGGAATTCAAGGCCAATACCTAAACATGATAAAAGCAATCTACAGCAAACCAGTAGCCAACATCAAAGTAAATGGAGAGAAGCTGGAAGCAATCCCACTAAAATCAGGGACTAGACAAGGCTGCCCACTTTCTCCCTACCTTTTCAACATAGTACTTGAAGTATTAGCCAGAGCAATTCGACAACAAAAGGAGATCAAGGGGATACAAATTGGAAAAGAGGAAGTCAAAATATCACTTTTTGCAGATGATATGATAGTATATATAAGTGACCCTAAAAATTCCCACAGAGAACTCCTAAACCTGATAAACAGCTTCGGTGAAGTAGCTGGATATAAAATTAACTCAAACAAGTCAATGGCCTTTCTCTACACAAAGAATAAACAGGCTGAGAAAGAAATTAGGGAAACAACACCCTTCTCAATAGCCACAAATAATATAAAATATCTCGGCGTGACTCTAACGAAGGAAGTGAAAGATCTGTATGATAAAAACTTCAAGTCCCTGAAGAAAGAAATTAAAGAAGATCTCAGAAGATGGAAAGATCTCCCATGCTCATGGATTGGCAGGACCAACATTGTAAAAATGGCTATCTTGCCAAAAGCAATCTACAGATTCAATGCAATCCCCATTAAAATTCCAACTCAATTCTTCAACGAATTAGAAGGAGCAATTTGCAAATTCATCTGGAATAACAAAAAACCGAGGATAGCAAAAACTCTTCTCAAGGATAAAAGAACCTCTGGTGGAATCACCATGCCTGACCTAAAGCTTTACTACAGAGCAATTGTGTTAAAAACTGCATGGTACTGGTATAGAGACAGACAAGTGGACCAATGGAATAGAATTGAAGACCCAGAAATGAACCCACACACCTATGGTCACTTGATCTTCGACAAGGGAGCCAAAACCATCCAGTGGAAGAAAGACAGCATTTTCAACAATTGGTGCTGGCACAACTGGTTGTTATCATGTAGAAGAATGCGAATCGATCCATACTTATCTCCTTGTACTAAGGTCAAATCTAAGTGGATCAAGGAACTTCACATAAAACCAGAGACACTGAAACTTATAGAGGAGAAAGTGGGGAAAAGCCTTGAAGATATGGGCACAGGGGAAAAATTCCTGAACAGAACAGCAATGGCTTGTGCTCTAAGATCGAGAATTGACAAATGGGACCTAATGAAACTCCAAAGTTTCTGCAAGGCAAAAGACACTGTCTATAAGACAAAAAGACTACCAACAGACTGGGAAAGGATCTTTACCTATCCTAAATCAGATAGGGGACTAATATCCAACATATATAAAGAACTCAAGAAGGTGGACCTCAGAAAATCAAATAACCCCCTTAAAAAATGGGGCTCAGAACTGAACAAAGAATTCTCACCTGAGGAATACCGAATGGCAGAGAAGCACCTGAAAAAATGTTCAACATCCTTAATCATCAGGGAAATGCAAATCAAAACAACCCTGAGATTCCACCTCACACCAGTGAGAATGGCTAAGATCAAAAATTCAGGTGACAGCAGATGCTGGCGAGGATGTGGAGAAAGAGGAACACTCCTCCAT
Organism: Mus musculus; assembly: GCF_000001635.26. NCBI lineage: Eukaryota > Metazoa > Chordata > Mammalia > Rodentia > Muridae > Mus > Mus musculus. The sequence continues at coordinate 77,927,865 of NC_000069.6, read as the reverse complement.
TGTTGGTGGGATTGCAGGCTTGTACAACCGCTCTGGAAATCAGTCTGGCGGTTCCTCAGAAAATTGGACATAGTACTACCGGAGGATCCAGCAATACCTCTCCTGGGCATATATCCAGAAGAAGCCCCAACTGGTAAGAAGGACACATGCTCCACTATGTTCATAGCAGCCTTATTTATAATAGCCAGAAACTGGAAAGAACCCAGATGCCCCTCAACAGAGGAATGGATACAGAAAATGTGGTACATCTACACAATGGAGTACTACTCAGCTATTAAAAAGAATGAATTTATGAAATTCCTAGCCAAATGGATGGACCTGGAGAGCATCATCCTGAGTGAGGTAACACAATCACAAAGGAACTCACACAATATGTACTCACTGATAAGTGGATACTAGCCCAAAACCTAGGATACCCACGATATAAGATACAATTTCCTAAACACATGAAACTCAAGAAAAATGAAGACTGAAGTGTGGACACTATGCCCCTCCTTAGAAGTGGGAACAAAACACCCATGGAAGGAGTTACAGAAACAAAGTATGGAGCTGAGATGAAAGGATGGACCATGTAGAGACTGCCATATCCAGGGATCCACCCCATAATCAGCTTCCAAATGCTGACACCATTGCATACACTAGCAAGATTTTACTGAAAGGACCCAGATGTAGCTGTCTCTTGTGAGACTATGCCGGGGCCTAGCAAACACAGAAGTGGATGCTCACAGTCAGCTAATGGATGGATCACAGGGCTCCCAATGGAGGAGCTAGAGAAAGTACCCAAGGAGCTAAAGGGATCTTCAACCCTATAGGTGGAACAACATTATGAACTAACCAGTACCCCTGAGCTCTTGACTCTAGCTGCATATGTATCAAAAGATGGCCTAGTCGGCCATCACTGGAAAGAGAGGCCCATTGGACACGCAGACTTTGTGTGCCCCGGTACAGGGGAACGCCAGGGCCAAAGGGGGGGAGTGGGTGGGTAGGGGAGTGGGGGTGGGTGGGTAAGGGGGACTTTTGGTATAGCATTGGAAATGTAAATGAGCTAAATACCTAATAAAAAAAAATGAAACTGTTTCATTTTCTACTATTGACAAAATCATGGAATAAACTCTCAGACTATCAAAGATACTTAGGAGGTAAATCATATAATTAAATTATTTGCAATGAAATTGAGTTCTTTTTAATAAATATATAGACAAAAACTTTTCTTTTTTTCCTTCTTTTTTTTATTAGATATTTTCTTCATTTACATTTCAAATGCTATCTCGAAAGTCCCCTATACCTTCCCCACCCCCCGCCCTGCTCCCCAGCCCACCCACTCCTGCTTCTTGGCCCTGGCATTCCCCTGTACTAGGGCATATGATCTTCGCAAGAACAAGGGCCTCTCCTCCCATTGATTGCCTACTAGGCCGTCTTCTGCCATATAGGCAACTAGAGGCACAGTACTCAAGACAGTATATTTTATAGTGTTAAAATTTTTCTATATATGCTAGATATTGTTATTACAAATCCAAAATATTAGTCAAATATTTGATGTTATTTCCAGATCATGCATACCCTTTCTTTTTTGCATATCATTTCTAAAATGCATTGATATATATATATATATGAGCATGTGTGACATATTGCCAGTAAGAAGTCCTTACACTGTTTTTTTTCTTGAAGTTATGAATATGTTCATAAATTTTATTTGAATGTTACAAAATGTACACATGAAGGGAGATACCATATTAAACCTCTTAAATATATATTTATGTGTATCAATGAAAAAATAACCATTTAATTGCCATATGTATATGAAAAATATATTCATATTAACTTTAAGATATTTATTTATATTTCAGATCCATGTATCAGCAGTGGGTATTGAACACTGAATATTATACTTACTTCTCTCTCTAAAACTGTGCAATAATTCTCTCTTAAAACTTCAGTAACATATAACTTAATTAATGGATTTTCTCTCTTAGTCTCTGTCTCTTATTTTCTGTCTCTCTCACTTTCTCTAATTGATGTTACACACACATATACACACACACATGAATACAGCCCTAATTGATGTTACACATATACATAAACACACACATAAATATACACACACAAACAAATACAATTATTAGGTTTTTTTCTGTTGCTTCTAGATCTCTTTGTAGGTTTGAGGTGTCATGAGCTTTTGACATTCTACATTAATATTTCTATTGGAGTCATCCTTGTCCAGCTTATGTTTAGACAGCCATTTTAATGAAACTTCATGAATGAACCTTTTACAATCTAAGAAGCCAGTGTTTCACAACCAACTTTCCTTTCCTCTGAGTCAATTTTTTTCTGCTTTCTCTTCTGCAATGATACCTGAACTGTGGCTTCAGGAGTTATGTTGAAGGAGTATCAATTGTAATGGGATTCATAACTCTGCTTTTTGACTATTTGTGTTTTTCTGTAATAGTCTCTGTTGCAAAAGGAAGTTTCCTAGATTGGAGTAGGAGGTGAAACACTTGTCTGCATATATAAGCACAAATATTTAGTGTGTATTTAATGATATGTAGGTTTAGTAAAATGGTGTTTGTAACATCGTCTCTAAGTCCCATGACTTTACTAGCCTTGCATTGTCAGCTAAGTTTTCAGAACCAAGTAGTTTCCTTGTTATTGAATGGGTCTACATCCACTTAGAGAGCGTCTGGTTACTTCTAACATATGGCACCACTACCGCAACTATAGAGTTACCACTGCTAGGTGTTGTGGTCCATTGTCATCCCAGCTGTGTTGGCTACTTCTATTTTCTGGAAACTTGAATGGCAACATCTTAAAAAGTTAGACTTTTGGAAGTAGGCTCTCAGGACATTTCTAGATCAGGGTTCTGGGTCGTGTGTCTGTGGTCCATAGTGTTTTCAGCAGTACGGAAAACCTGTTACCTGTGGGATCCACCAAGGTTAAAATCAGTAGTACATAATGTTTTGGAAGACTCTTGAACAACTATAGCCAACAAACAAACAACTCAAAAAAGGGCTTCCCTTGTTAGGGTGTTGGGTTCTTTTTGGTAGATGGTCTTTGGATTTTGGAGAGAGCACTGGTAGCTCAGATGCGATTTTTATTTAAACTAAATCACTATCTGTATATATCAACCAATATATACTATAAGAAATTTTAGATGTATAGTTGATAGTGTGATTGCTGATACCTTTTCATATGCCCTTACTATTATTTTACTGCCTTCCTTGCTTTGTCTGCATTCATCTTCTTTTCTATTACTGAATTATATACAGCCCCAAACATTCTTCTCACTTCCTCTTTCAGATCATTTGTGCCCTGACATAAGAATGAATGGGTATCTGATTCTATTGCTTGCTCTTTGGACTTTTTTTCCCTCCTACTGGGATTCCACGGTCAATTTCAATACGAATGTTTTTGTTTTGTTTTATTTTATTTTATTTTTCATGTTTGGTTCTTATCTCTTAGAAGCCTGATATTTTCTAATAAGATATAGAAAGGAAGTGGATACAGAGGGAAAGGGAAAGGAGCTGTAGAGACATTGGGAGGAATATAGGGATAGGAGAACATATTCGGAATATATTGTATGATAAAATAATTTATTTTCAATAAAAAAGAAATTATCCAGAATATATAATGATCTCTAGAAGCTAACCACCTAAAAAATCAAACAACACAATAAAAAAATGGGGTATAGAACTAAACAAAGAATTAACAGAGGAATCTCAAATGGTTGAGAAACTCCTAAAGAAATGTTCAAAGCCCTTAGTGATTGGAGAAGTGCAAATAAAAACGAATCTGAGATTCCACCTTACACTAATCAGAATGGCTAAGATCAAAACCTCAGGTGACAACACATGTTGACTAGAATGTGGACAAAGAGGAACACTCCTCCATTGCTGGTGGGATTGCAGACTGATAGTACCACTCTGGAAATCAATCTGGAGTTTCCTCAGAAAATTAGAACAGATCTACCTAAAGACCCAGCTATACCACTCTTGGGAATATACACAAAAGATGCCCAACCATGCCACAGGAGCCTATGTTCCACTAAGTTCATAGCGGCTTTATTTTTGATAGTGGAGAGCTGGAAACATTCCAGATGTCCCACAACAGAAGAGTGGATAGAGAAAATGTGGTTCATTTATACAATGGAATACTACTCGGCTATTAAGAATGAGGACATCCTGAGCTTTGTAGGCAAATATCATCCCGAGTGAGGTAACTCATACCCAAAAGAACATGCATGATATGCATTCACTAATAAGTGAATATCACCTCCCCCCAAAATTCAGAAAACCCAAGATACAGTCCACAGAACTCAAAAAGGTTAACAAGCTGAATGGCCCAAGTGAAGACACCTCAGTGCCACCTGAGAGGGAGAAGAAAGTAACCACAAGGTGGGAGGCAGGGGCCTGGGAGGGAAAGGGAAGGGGGAGGGAAACTTGATCTGTTATTGAGTAGGGGTAAATGGCAAGCTCTGAGAGCAGAAACAAATGGAACCAGGCAACCTCAGGAGGTAGGAGGTGGGGGGTACCCTCCAGAATGTACCAGAGACCTGGGAGGTCAGACACTCTCAGGACTCAAAGGGAGGATCTTTTGTGAAATGCTCTACAGAGGGGAGAGGGAACTTGTAGAGCCCACTCCAGCAGAAAGACAGGGCATCAAGTAAGGAACGGGGTTGCTATCCCAAAGTCAAAATTCTGACCCATAATTGTTCCTGTCTGAAAGAACTATAGGGATGGAAATGGAGAAGAGCTTGAGAAAAAGAAAGTCCAGCAAAAGGCCCAAGTTCGGATTCAGTTCAAAGGGAGGCCCCAATGTCTGACACTATCACTGAGGCTATGGAACACTCACAAAAAGGGACCTAACATGACTGCCCTCCAAAAGACCCAACAAGAAGCTGAAAAGGTCAGATGCAGATATTTTCACCCAACTAATGAACAGAAGCTGCTGACCCCTGTGGTTGAATCAGAGAAAAGCTGGAAGAAGCTGAGGAGGAGAGCGACCCTGTAGGAGGACCAGCAGTCTCAACTAACCTGGACCCCTGGGATCTCTCAGACACAGAGCCACCAACTAGGCAGCATACACCAGCTGATATAAGGCCGCCAACACATATGCAGCAGAGGACTGCTGGGTGTTCAGTCAGAGAAGATGAACTTAACCCTCAACAGACTGGAGGTCCAGGGAATTTAGAGGTCTAGTGGGGTTGGGGTGTTGAGGACATCCTCAGAGAGACAGGAGGGTTGAGATGAGATATGCGATGTGGAACAGTCAGAGGGTGGACCGGGAGGGGAATAAAATCTGGAGTGTAAAAATAATAATAATAATTAAAAATGAAATTATTTTACATTTTATTAAAGTAGAATTTAAAACTTTGTGAAAAATAGCAGACTATGTAGATATAAGCTTTCACTCTTTGTAAAATTATTCATTTCATTAAGATAGAAAAAAAACATCATTATAGTCTGCTCTATAACTCAGAAATGTGAAAGAACTTTAGCCTTTTAAGTCTTTAGTTTGTGACAATAATTGTAAAAAGGGTGAAGGGGGCTGGAAAAATTATGGATGGTAAATAAGTCCAAAAAAATAATGTCCATAAGAAACAACAGGACAGCTACACACACAAAGTCACAGTGGTTATGAGACAAACTTCATGATAGCTCAAGTCAGCACAGACATCACAATTCAGAAGGGAGGTAGACATGAAGTCTCATCTTTAACCAAGGCACTATCACTGAGGCTATGGAGCACTCACAAATTGGTATTAGTAAGTTGTCTAAGCTACAATGGAAGGCCAGAAATCCATGGATATACGATAAGAATAAAGTGGACTTGATGGTTGAGAAAAAAGGGTGCAAAGATGGATGGATGGATAAGGATGAAGGGTTAAATCTAGGAAAATTGGAGAAGAGAGGAAGACTATGGTCAAATCTTATTGCATAATATTATCAAAGAATATTACACACACACATACACATATTATATATAGATAGATAGATAAATATTTACATATATATATTCCACTCATTCAACTTAAGAAACAAAAGTGATATATTTCAAATTTATTTTAGTGTCAGTAGTCACTGAAACATAAACTTTACTTTAGTGTGTTAAATTTCCACTGAACTTGTTCGTTTGTTTTAGAACATTTTTCACATAGTCATATTATATAGAATGTGATAACAAACAGGATAATGTTAATTAAGCACACAGCTGCTATTGTTTAAATAGCTTATAAGCCGGTAACTCATCTGTTTTTTCTTTTTCTTTTTTTCATCTTTGTTCTAAATGAATACTACCTCTCTGGTAGATCTATGTGTATCCTGAGAAGGCTGTGATATTGGGTTCAAGTACATCATCAGAAGCTGGGAAATCAAAAGAGCACATACAGTTTAGACTGTCTCTGAACCTGATCATAAGTTCACTTTGTACTTTACAGGGTTAACTGCACCCAGCACTTCCCTTGTTAATGGTTGAATGGCAACACATGGTCCTCAAGTAGCTTCTCTCATCATGCTTTATCCTCGGCCTTGAGAATGACATACTCACTCTTATGCATTGCCTTAGCATGGATATTTAGGGTCACCATTAAAGTTATTAAAGCAAAAAGCTACTCATTGTCCCTGTGTACCTCTAGTGAAATCAGCATTCCTCCACCACAACTCAAACCCTAGAATCATTTTCTACTTTAGGACTTTGTCTGAGTATGACTATTGACATCAACACCTGAGAACTTGTTAAAAATACAGAATCACATTACCAGGTTCAAACAGGCAGATTCAGGATACCTTATGTTAACTCATTCTTCAAGAGAGTCACACAAATATTAAATTCTGAGAAATCATGACTCAAATCCATCACCCACTATTACTGTTTTTATTTAGAAACAAACACAGAGGGAAAAAATTTTACAATCACCATGGTTACCACTCTAATTCTTCATTATCTTTCTACTGATTTGCTCCTGTTTCATCTTTGTTCTCTTTGCACTGGGCCATACTTCTCGCAGCAGCCAAAATGTTCTTTGAGAATTATCTATTAGATTTGTCAGTTCCCACTCTTATCATTGCATTTGAAGCTCTTTAGCCTGCTGTGCAATGTTCTGTATTATCTGTTGCTATCTGCCTGTCTGCCTTTATTGCCTGCCATTCCAATCTCATTTACTATTCTTCAGCTTCAGTAACTTGTTCTGGAAACACAGCCATGTGGTAGTCTGTGATCAAGTGCTCTGTCTCTTAGATCTGGGTAGCATGCCAGATATGTTTCTCAAAAAATATCTAACCCTTCACTATCCATGGTAGGACTGAGTCTCATACTCCTATGACACATCGTAAGATTCTGCCATTCAAACTTGCCACAAATGCCAAACTTCATGCTTACTTATTACTAAGAACTGCAATAGTGGAGTCAATCTTATCTATAGTGCCCACTCTTAGAAGCTGGAAGCCTCATTACCTAGACCTGCTATAGAAAGCATTTTTTAACTCAGCTTCCACAAAATCTAGCAGCCTTCATATCTCTTATCATAGGATCTGAACCAGGTCCCCATGGGTGGAATATATTGTCTCCAGAAACAGGAAATCTTGTCAGGTTCTTCATTCTCTGTGAAAAATAAGAAGTAATGTGCAGCAATATTTCTTTTGTTTGAAGAGAATATCCTTGAAAATTTCTCATCACCAGGCCTTACAATCTTAACTAAGTGGCAGGCTCCTAAAACACTGCAGGACTTACCTTCCAATTTCTGAAAACCTCATTACCAGATCTTTGCATACTAACCACACATTACTCTTCCTGTCCAATCAGTGTGATACCATCATTAGAATACAGCAGCGTGATATTCTACAACCGGCCACATGAACCACCTTTTTCTGGGAACTCTACTGTCCAGAAGAAAATATTCCTAGCACCTATGGAAGGGTGACTACATTTATTATCATAGTTTCATACAAATTTATATGACCTGATCCATTATATTTATGAGCATAGAAGAATGTTCTCATTAAATCGGTGACCAACATGTCAAGACCTGAGGCATTTTCAATCTACTTGGCAATAAAAACATATAAACACAGTTTTCTGGACTGATGTAATCTCTAGTGATTCTCAAAGACCTCTTCAGTCTCACTTAAGACAAAACTAAAGAATTAAACTGATATAGATAGTATGGGACTACTTCATTTATGTACTTTATGTTACTAACATTATCACAATCTTTTCTGCCAAGATACAATGATTTTTGTTTTCATTTTTGTAGCTAAAACTGGGGAATGCAAGAGAAAGGCAGCCCCAATGGCTTCATAATAATTCTGCCCTCACGGTACAAATGCTTTACTGACATTCTCTAACCCCCAAAGCTAGTTTGTTGTTTTGCTCTTTAGTTCTTTGCAATGTAATTGAGAACCTAATACACTCAAGATCCCTCATTCTTACTTATTTAACACCATTACCTGATTTCCATTAAACGGGAAAGGTCTTTGGCCAGTTCTGTGCTGGCCAGTCATGACATTTTTTAAAATTAATTATTTACTTACAACACAGCCATGTCCCCCCTCCCACAATTACTCACCCCATTCCTCCTTCTCCCCTGTCCTTGAGAGAATGTTTCCCCACCACCAAAACCCCCTCCTGCCTGGGGCCTCAAGTCTCTTGAGGGTTAGGTGTATCTTCTCTCACTGAGGCCAGATCAAGCAGTCTTCTGCTATATATGTGTCAGGGTCCCCACATCAGCTCATGCATGCTGCCTAGTTGAGGCTCAGTGTCTGGGAGCTCCAAGGGGTCAGGATCAGTTGAGATTACTGGTCTTCCTAGGGGGTCACCCTCCACTTTGCTTCTTCCATCCTTCCCCTAATTCCACCCTAGCGGTCCCTGACTTCAGTCCAGTGGTTGGGTATAATTATCTACATCTGTCTCAATCAGCTGCTGGTTGGGCTTCTCAAAGGACAGTTATGCTAGGCACATCTGTAGGCACATCATAATATAAATAATAGTGTCAGGCCTTGGTGTTCCCCCCATGAGTTGAATCCCCAGTTGGACAGGTCACTGGACCATCTTTCCCTCAGTCTGTTCTTTATTTTTCCTTTTTCCTTGAAAAGTTCTTTTAGACACAATAATTTTGGGTCAAAAATTTGACTGTGGGTTGGTAACACCATCTCCTCTTGAGATCCTACCTATCTACTGGAGGTAGACTCTTCAAATTCCCTCTCCTCTCTCTTGGGCACTCATTTAACGTCACTCCCTTTGAGTCACCTCTCTGGTCTCTAGTACTTTCTAGAAGGTCTCCCTACCTCCCACATACTGAGACTGCATATTCTCATTCATTCTGCTGGCCCTCTGGGATTCTCTTCTGCCCTTCCACAACCCCTTACCTCATCCTGTTCCCCTTTACCCCCTTATCCTCTCCTGCCTGAATCCCTCCCTCTTTCTGCTTCACATGATTATTTTCTTCCCTCTACTAAATGGGACTGGAGCATCCTCATTTGGACTTTCTGCTTGTTAAAGACCTTAAATTCTGTGAGTTATGTCCTAAGTATTCTGTAGTCTTTGGCTAATATTCACTTATTGTCACATACATGAAGACATTCACTGCTGTGCAATTTTAGTGGTATTTATTTGTAGTCTTCCTTGGTGGTACTCATTTGTTACTCTGCAATAAGTAGTCTTTTGGTTTTTCTAGTCTTATAGTATATATTCATTTCAGACCAAAACATCCTTGGGATTTCTCATCCCTTCCTCTGCCATCTGTTAAGGCAATATGGGCAAGCTACTTTGCTTCTCCTGGGTATTTTGGGCTTCTCTAGAGCTAAGTGTGTTTTATCATTTGGGAGTCCTTAAATCTCATGGCCATTAAAATTCCTGTTAGGCAAGTTATATCAATTTTAATGTAGGAAAGGATATTTTAGCTGAGAGATTTAGATGTTTAAGCCTATGTTCATTCTCCCTCATTATGTTTGAGACTATAATGCCAAGGTCAATCACGACAAAACACTGTATTAAGTTAATCTGTTCACTTCACAGATATTGAAAACAGAGAGGGGGAATCTGTATAACTTACAATGTCCCCATTCAATGATACAGTTCTCATGAATAAAGATTCCTATCATTGAGCTCTGAATCCTAAAATTTCCTCCAGTATAGGCTGGTGAGAAAGCCTGCATCCTATGGGCCATTGGACCCCTTAAGTAGCGATAAGATATCCATCCTTACAATATATGAGTATTTACACAAAGAGATCAAGATTCTGATCTCAATGATGAATTAGTCATGTAGTCAATGCTAGGTTAGTTTTGGGGGTGTGTGATTGCAGCAGGTTATGTTTTCTGATTTCCTTTCTCCAAAACTAAGTTACTCTGGAATTATTCTGTCGTTTCATTTAGTCGTTTCATCCAGAATAGCATACTAAATGGAATGAATATTATAAAGATATAAAGGGATAAAAAGTATCAAGTAATGTATGACAAAGCATTCTTGAAAATTGGAGGAATGTAGGAGGACCTGAGGAGTCCAAATGCTTGGAGCTGAACTTACAGAAGACTAATATTGCATATTAGGTTTCCAGTTTTCCTTAATAGTCTCCTAAAGTCATCTTTGAGAAGGCATGTGAACATAAATTTCTAAGCTCCATGCTTTTCTCCAGTTACAAATGTCAGCTACAGGACACAGGGCGATTTCATAAGCTCTCACACATACCATTTATTATTATAACCTTTCAACCTTTCATTATTCCTGTGTGGATGGTCAGAACAACTCTCTAAGGTTTGTAATCTGTACTATATGTGGAGAAATTGATCATTTCTTTCCAATGTTGAACCAACATCCAGAAAAGGAAAGTCCATTCATCTAATCATAACATTATCAATACAGTTTGAATTTGGCTACTAAATTATGGATTTTACTATTAGGGTTTTCCATATCACATAAAGTTATGGTATAATTCTCCTTACCAGCTCTAGGATTTGTGAACAGTTCACATTCAACTGCCACTATTTTCTTGTGCTAAGAAGGTACAAAGATCATGTTTAGTTAAGATCAATATGGTTGAAACAAAATGGAGATACAGGACACACAGATTTTTTAATAGCACAATGCAGTTTTGACACACAGGAAAACAGGAAAGAAAAGATAATTGAGTAAGTGGGGTCACAAGCTACAGATTCTGGAGGAAGGAATGGTCCAGCCAATGTGAAATAGAGGCTGAGACTGGAGTGGAAAGAAGAGTTCAGCATTAGCATTCCATTATACTCAGAAATGAAAGAGTTGACCCTGAAGGCCAAGGGTATGGCTACGAATCCTTCATGTCCACAGCAGGTTCTAATGGGGTTTTTGTGGAACACAATATCATAGTCACCTGGTGTCTAAGGTATTCACTTTAAACCAACACTTATCTTCATGTCTGTGTGAAACATTAAGTAGATCAGGACATTCTCCCATTGCACTGTCTCTCTCACATGCCCAACTGAACATGCATAATGATATATTCTAAGCAAAAATGGAGAACTTTGAAGGATGATTTATTCTTGATGTTTTGGCAAGTAAATATAAAATAAAATATTAACTTATTTACTGATTACAACATTCAGATTTCTAAATGTAGTTATTAAAATTTGGCTTTTAGTAAATTCTTTTTATCTTAGAATGTGTGCATTTTGGCTATGTCATAAATATTTGTGTGTTCATGTTTAGAGATTGAGAATTTCTGGTTTCTTCAATTTCACTTTTTGTCAGCAACATTTACTTTTCATCCTAATGTTTCTTTTTGGTCACTGTTGATAACCTATCACTTTTTAAAAGCTATTTTCAAGAATAAAGCTTTTGCTTTGCAAATGACTTTTATTATATGACTCTTCATTTTCCTAAACTTTGTTCCTATGCCTCTCATGTTCCTGATTTTGTTGGATTTCCTTATTTTCATTTTATTTTGTAAATTACAAATTAGAAAAATTCATTAACTTGGAGACATCTGTTCTAAAATGAGCATTTAAAGTAATAAATTTACCTGGAGCTACTGCTTTGAAATTTATTTTTAAGTGTTTGTAAATGATTCATTGAAGCTTTTCTTGGTCATTTCAGCTGTTTTACAACTGCAATTTTAGCATCCTCTATTTAAGTGCCATTATTTATCATTAAACACCTGATTTCAAATACGTTTCATTGTGATCAAAGAACATGTTCATGGCAGTAATCCTAAATGTTTTGCATTATGTCTGAATCCGTGATTACTATTCCAATATTTTATATGCGTTGCAGAATATCTACTCTCTAATTCTTCAGTAGTAGACTAGCTGACAACACCTGAAGTTTCTTCATTGTACTTTATTTAACTTCACACTCAGACTCTTCCTCTGTAACACATATATAACGGAGTGTGTATATCTCATTTGGAGGTATAAGTCTCAAGATCACTATGTTAGTACATAAAATGAAGACTTTTTATTACTTAATATTCAGATAAAATTTCCTTTATTCAAAAATGATATATCACAGGAGCGGGGACTATCCCAAAAGCTGTTGCTTGTATGTGGGATATATTATCCTTGCTGAGTACTTTGACCTCAGAGGGAGAGGATGTACCTAGCCTTGCAAAGACTTGAAGTGCCGGGTTAGGGATCCCAAGGGGGCCACCACTTACTCAAAGGAGAAGGGGAGGCAGGATGAGGGAAGGATTGTGTGAGTGAGTCACCAAAGTGGGACAGTGAACAGGATGTAAAGTGAATAAGTAAAACAACAACAACAGCAGCAGCAACAACAACAACAACAACAATAATGATGATGATGATGATGATTTTTTAAAAAGAAAAATGAAATGATACCCTTAGTGGGATAATCCAGACTCCAAAATGTCATGCTTGGTATGTACTCACTTATACGTGGATATTAGCCATAGAGTATAGGATAACCAGGCTACATTCCACAGACCAAAATAAGCTAAACAAGAGGGAAGGCCCAAGCAAGGATACTTGAATCTCACTTAGAATGGAGAATAAAGTAATCATAAAGCACTGATGGAGAGAGGGAACTGGGTGGGAGAGGGGTTAGGGAGGAGAAAGAAAGAGAAGGGTTCAAGTTCAGGTGTAAGGAAAGGCAGAAGAGTCAGAGAGCCAGGGGAGTGAATTGGCATCTGTGACTGTAGGGCCTGAAGGTTGGGGGGCATCTCTAGGGAATGCCTATTTAAAGGGGGCAGTTATCAGGATGTAATATGAAAAAAACCCAAATAATTCAGTGAAAAAATGATGTTTAGTCTTCGGCATTATGCTAAAATTTATGTAACTTGTTATGAGTTTTATAGAATCTTACAGTTAAGAGACTTTATACTTTTAAACTGTTAAGAATTCTTATATTAATTTGAATATAAATTAATTTGTTATAATTTGTTCATGATCTCCACTGTAAATGGGTAGATGTTTATAGCTGTAAAGTAGCATGCTTCAGTGTTCACTTAACAAAGGATAAACATGATAATCAATATTAATAATCAAATTGACTGAATCTACAGATTGGATTCTGGGCATATCTATAAAGAATTATGTCTATAATTTTAATTGAGAAGGCTAGTCCTACACAGTAGGGTATTCCCTATCCTTGGCTGGTGACGTAGAGCATTCAAGTGGAGAGGAGGAACTGAACAGCATTATGAAGTTCATGCATAATGAACTTTGGCTGTTTTGCATCTTCAGGTATGAGTCAGAACAAGTCTTGCCACCCTTATGTTGTCTTCATTGGGATATTCTGTGACAGAAAGAGAGAAATAAAATAAGATGCCTGATGGTGTTAGATTCAATTTTATGTTTGGGAAGTTTATTTCCCTTGGTTTTCAACAATATTTCATTTCTGTTTCAGCTTGAACAAATCCTGTTTGACAACAATATTTTCTCAGCAGTCTATCTATAACTATTGAACTCTGCATTCAGAAATTTGTTCTTGTGTTGCTTTGTTTTTGTAACAGGGATTTGTTTATTCCAGGCTTTCTTTGAACTTGCTATGCTCCTAAAGATGACTTTGAACTTCACATTCCCCGTCTTTACTTTTCCAGTCCTGGGATTATCGGCATATTCCACTCTGACTGGTTTATTTTTTATGGGATCCTGGGGGTATTCCCAGGAACATTTTGTATATGAGACAATGTGTTTAACAACTAGGCTATACCTTTAGCCCATTAGCTTGTCTCAACAATATAATCATTATTTCTGGAAACATACATGACCTTAGGAGCATTTCAGTTAACTTTTCATTTGTCTGCTGTAATAGAGTCAAAGCCAAGATTTCATGTGTGCTAAGCAGATTGTTCTACTGCTGAGGTCCTTTGCTGACCCATCTTTTACTTCTTCAATTATCTGTTTTAATTATCACCTCTCTGTGTTTTTATACCATTTTTTCTTGTGCAAACATTTGTATTTTCCTGTATTCTTTAAACTAATTCCAAGAACCTCTGTAATTGTCTCTCTAATATTTCCTATAATTTCTCTATCTCTACTATGGGAGAGTTGACTAAGATGTGTATAGGAGATTTCCCGTTTGATTTTTTATATGTCTGAATTTCTTTTCTACACTAATTTATCTATGTAACATATTGTTTGCAGCTTTTACAGGCCTCTCCCGCTCAAAGAGGACTAGACTTACATGAGAGCTCTGATTTCTTTGCATACTGATTGTCCCTTCTCTAGTCTCCTAATTGTATTACTAGTCTTGTAAAAGGCCTTAGGAGGATCTCACATCCCATGGCATATTTATTTCCTTAGTTTTCATGTGTCCCCCTATCATTTACTTTTAGGAGTCTTTCCAACTATCTGGAATTCTTCTTTGTCATTCTTTTCATGGTTAGTATTTGCATTTTTAGTTTGATATTAACCAGATCTCCGTGGATCTGTAGTTCATATATCACAGGAATCACCTGCTTTGAATGTAGACAATTGTACTAACATCATATCAAATAAAATATCAAATTCATCATAGCAAGAATCTCCTTGTTCTTGTTCCTTCTATTCAACTGCACATTCTTCCTCAATAACACAAGGAAGCCAATGCCTCAGATCTGTCACTGTGGTTTTAGATGTTTCTGTCCTGTAAAATTACATGTCATTCAGAAAGAAGACCTCATTTAACCTGGAATTGCACTCAGTGCTGCTTTCTAAAAGGACTATTTTTATTGTAGTTTTTGTTTTCAGTACTGCTGAGGGCAATTACCTACTGATAAATCTATTAAACTTTCTGTTTTATTTTTTCCTTAGCTGAAATTCATCCAATGGATGAAGTCCAGGGTTCTATTGTTGTTATCATTTGTTTGCTTGTTTCTGCCTTGGGTTGGGGTTGGATATAAAAGTGAAGAACGAGAATTTTTGGTTTTTTGTTCCATGGTACTATTTAATTGGTGATAGATCTCTGAAGCAGAGGGTATATAGACACAGACACACAGACACACAGACACACACAGACACATAGACACACACACTGAGAGAGAGAACAGAGAAAGAGAGAGAGAGAGAGAGAGAGAGAGAGAGAGAGAGAGACTGTTTAGATCTATAACATTTGTCCACTACCTGTGACTGTCCCTGACCTACTGTCCTATTTTTTATTGTTTTTATGTTCTTTCTGTGGAGAACAGAACTGGGAGATCTAAATCAAACCAAATGTTAGAATGAAAGGTGTCTGTCACTGAGTATCCTTGCAAGAAGGTTAGTGCAGGTAGTTGGATACCTTTCTCAGAATGCTGCTGAGTTTTCCTTGTTCACTTTTGCTCCACATTCCCTCCGTCATTCTGACTTGAACTCTTACCCTGGAGCTCTTGACTCTAGCTGCATATGTATCAAAAATGGCCTAGTCGGCCATCACTGGAAAGAGAGACTCACTGGACAGGCAAACTTTATATGCCCCAGTACAGGGGAACGCCAGGGCCAAAAAATGGGAATGGGTGGGTAGGGGAGTGGGGGGGGGTATGGGAGGCTTTTGGGATAGCATTGGAAATGTAATTGAGGAAAATACGTAATAAAAAAATAAGAGAGAAAACAACAACAACAACAACAACAACAACAACAACAAAAAAAAAACGGATGCTTTGAAACTGCACGCACCTAAATAAACATATTAATATTTGTTCTTTTGTTCTGGAAATAATGTTTTCAAAAATCATCACAGGGGGATTTTTTAAATAATCCTAAAATCAAAGCTATTTAGTATTATTATTTACAGAAAAGATATTTAACTAGTCTACCTAAAATCCACAGTAAGATATATAGAGTCAGTGTAAAGTGTTGCTCATCATCTTACTCTTGAATAGCATCTAGGATTGTTTCCTCATCGTCCTGTTTGTAATTCAGGTCAGGAGTAAGTGTGTATTCCAAACTTCTCTGTGCTTAGAGATTGATCCTCAGGGCAATGATGTTGTCACAAAGAAATTGTTAGGAGTTTGGTTTGTAACTTTTAAAAATTTTTGGATGTTAGCTAGTTCAAAAAAAACCCAAGAATAAAGAAATTCGTATTTATTCAATATCAAATTTTAGACTATTTTATAACCTATGTAATGCACACACTGTTAGGAGACACTTATAATTTTAGTCAGTACTTAGAAAGCTCACTATGCCAAGAGTTATAATAAAATATCTATCACATTAGGAAATGTCAGATGTAGGGATTATATTGCCATGTAGTTAAGTTTTGTGATTAAAAGGATAGTTGCAGACTTTACTATTGAAGTAAAACACTTAGTCATACAATATTTGCTGGTATTTTAAACATATTTAACATTTATTAGCATATGTTGTTTTATTAATTATAATATATGTTTATATCACTCAAAAGGCCTTCAAATTGACAGGACTCTTAGCAAAGAGAGATGGTCAGTTAATAACTAAGCTGGCTTTTTTGGCTTTTTTTTTTTACAGCACAGAGCCAGAATACATGCCAGTGTAAATGGTGGGGCAAACTTCAGACCTACCCTCATGAAAGCTTTGGTGTCTGCTTGTCGGTACCAAGCCTTTCTACCTTCTCTGTGATGGACTTTAGCCACAAAATCCTTTGAAACCTTAAGATACTGGGGATCTGACATGCCAACACCTATAAAACTATCTGCATATATTGTCACAAACATATGAGCAAAAATTAACGTGCTGTTTTGAAGCAAATATAATCTTGGCACTTGTGTCTCCCCAAGGGAACATAATTAACACATTCCTAGCCCATATTGTGCTAGCATTATCTTGTTATTTCAAAAGAGAGGGAGACAGTAATATCTGTATTTCTATCTAGAGTGTATTAATCCATACAGAAAGGCCAGGCATTGGGATACATGTTTACCTTTTAAATAAACAACACATAACGTTTATATGCCTATATATTTCACACATCCACAATATGGTGACACATAAATACAATAACTTGAAAAATTATGAAAAGAATTGGAAAGAAGTATAAAGAGTATTTCTGCCCATGTGCCTAATGTGCATCAAATAACCTGGATATCCTGTCATTACACTTACACTAATAAACTCACATGTGTGTGGGGGATATACTGATTATGATAGCATATACATAATTTGTGTCATTTAAACATAGTTTCCATGGACAAAACGCTCTCCTTGATCTTTAACGTTATTGCAGGATTGTGGTGAATTAAGGAAATGGTTAAATTATTTGACAAATCTTTATTCCACCTGAAGAATAAAAAGCATTTTTTTTAGTACTCACCAAATCTTTATATAATAAAAATCTGTCAAAAAAAGTAGAAGTAAAACACATATTCTGTAACAATAGGCATTGTCACTAAACAGCACTGCTTCAGCAATGTGACAATGTTCCCTGTGGGGTAACAGCTACCATTCAGCAGGACACTTTGTGCTATTACAGTATTATTGGCCATTAAGGGCAGCAGAGGACTTGTTCTGTGGAGAAGTGCTGGTCACTGTGTCCGCAGCAGTTTTTATTGTACTTTTTAAAGAGGAACACGCTAAAATGACATGTGAACACTTTGACAGCTTGCCCACAGAGCCTTCATTAAAAGCATTTACAATTTTTTAAACCTTCCCTAGCAGTCTTTTATTGGAATAGGTAGCTGAAAGCTGCCAGACTTTGGTCTTTTGCTCAGCCTAATGAGCTGTGGCCAGGGTGCTATTGTCCACCCCAACGCTGGATTTCATTTGACTCCTCAGAAACAGACTCCTGAATTTCTCCAATTTATATGCAACTTGTAAATTTTATATGGAACATGTCTAATATCTCTCACCTGGACTCTTTAAGCTGTACTTCTGTATTTCAGCCTCTGATAAAACCCAAAGAAGTCAGGACCATGTTGCAAACCTGCACTAGAGGAGTAGCCAAGGCTCTTCCTCACTGGGAGACCTGCTCATGCCTTCTAACTCTTAGTGCTGGGAAGGTTGTGCGTACCGTGCTTAGTTTGATTGACAAAACAATCATTTTAGTTGGGTCTTAGTTTATTTATTCTTGTATATTCACATACACAAAATAATTTATTTTACCAGGAACTAGGCATTTTCTTCTCTAAAATAAAATATATAAACATTTTCTAATTTCCTAGACTTTAGAACCGTTATATACTTTGGATATAATAGTTTTAAATCATATGTCTTTGTGGCTATATGTACGTAAGTATGTATAAGTACATACTGTATATATTTATATTGTGTGCCCATACATTTATATATGCATTTATATATGCATTTATATATGCATTTACATATGCATTTATATATGCATTTATATATGCATTTATATATGGGGTGCACCTATGTGGATATATTTTACAATCTGAAAATTACAAAATAAGGATATTTTCCTTATTTTTAATGTGGGTTTCAATGCTAAACTATAACAACACAAGAAATATTTTTTCTCATACCTTAAATATGCATTATAGTCCTCATTTTTTTCTTGGACATTTTCTTAAAATAAGACTGAATGGTTTCCCCAGGGCTGTCTGCTCAGAACATATCCAACACTGCATGTCCTACATGTCGTGGGGCTCATCCAACTTTCCACTTTTCCATACAAGCCCTGGCAGCACATTGATCTTACCATACCATTTCCAGTGTCTATATCTACTGCATTCTCACTCTTCTCCCTGTGAAAGCTGGAATCTGTGACTTACAATTATCACTCCCCTGAAGCATCCCCACAGCTTGTATAATCTATGTTGAGCATAAAACTGTTTGGAGCATCTACACTGTGGGATCTTCTATCAGTTCTACTTGCAGGAAAACCATCCACCTTGTTGACTGAACTCATTTTACAGCACGATCACTAACCTCAGGTGAGCCCTAAAGGAACTAGCGGTCTTCTCACAATTTCCCCATCCAATAAGTCTTCAGAAGTGTTTTACAGCTCCTTTTCTTTCCCCCAAATCCAACACTGCCATCAATTCCATTGTACCCACAACCATCTTCTTTAAAAATAGAATGAATTGAGAAAATAGAAATAATCACAGGGGAGAAATTGTCAATGTCCACGTTAAGTATGTCCACCTGGCTGTTCCATCCCCTCTCTTTTCAGTGATGCAGAATGAGTTGCTTTAAATTGACCCTGTCCACTTTCCTTTACACCATGACATAACTCCTGCAATCACTCCCTCTCTCACTATGTCAGTCTCTTCTTTCCATTAACAACTTGTCTCGGCTTCTGATTCCCATGATAAGCCATCTATGCAGGACTGTCCTACTAACTGCATTCTCACACAGCAGACCTGCTTAGAGTTGCAGTATCTTCCTTTGAACCTTCATAAAGTCACTGATTTTCATTATTATTACCCAGCTGAAATTTCATCACTTCCATTCATCTTTGGCAATTCACTGGACAATTTCCTGCTCTTATTTTATTTAATCGATTAGTTTTGCTTCACTTGACAACTGTTAATTATAAACTACTCGTGGGTAAAAGGCAAATACTTCTTGTTGACCTGCCCACCAAGCTTTCTGGGCTTGCGTAATGAGTGGTCATTTGCTAACTTTCTTAATTAGTGTTTCTACTGCTTTGACAAAATACATAACCCAAAACAACTTGGAGAGGAAAGAGTTTACTTGACTTGCATATCACAGTACACTGAGAGAAGCCAATGCAAAAGATGCAGGAACCCGGAGAGAAGCTAGTGAAGAGGCAATGGAGGAATGTTGCTTAGTGGGTTCCTTTTAATGGCTTGATTGGTCTGCTTTTTAAATGTAATTCAGGACCACTAGCTCGGGCTTGCTGCACACATAATGGCATGGGCTCTCACTGATCTATCAATAATTAAGAATATACTTTACAGGATTTTTACATCCTAATCTTAAGGAGACATCTTTTCAATTTAGTCTTCTTTCTCTCCAGTGACTCTAGCTTGCATTAAGCTCACATAAAACTAGCCAGCATAACTTCTTCACAAGGATGCACTAGGTGTTATGAGGATAAAACTTAACTTTTCATCTCTACCTTACAACTTAAGCTTCTCCCTTATTTTTATTCATTTTAGGGAAGTAAACTTTATTTTTGCAATTATGCAAACAAAACTGACCTTGAGTATATATTCTAGAATCCATTTATTCTTTTTATATTTCACAGTCAAGCCATCTGGCAATCTTTTCATTACACTAAAAGTATTTTATCCATGCACACTCCACCAGAGGCAGTCTGCTCAAATTACCTACATCACTAGTCAAGAGTGTGCTTTTGCTTCTCTACACATTTTCAAAAGTAAGATGGAAGTCAAACTATTGTGATTCTAACACAAAACCTTTCAATGGCTTTCTGGTTTATTAGCGGAAAGCTCAAAATTCTTCATGCTGCCTGTGAAGTCCCACAAGGTCTGGACTCATTGCCAAGCTGACAAACAGAACTCCACTCAGGACTCTTCACTAGACATTTTTGTCACCATTAAACCTTTGCTAATGTCTTGTCTTCTGCTTGCCACTGTAGGGCGTGCCTCACCTGGAATAGTCTGACTTCCTACAGAATTGATAGTCTTAGGTTTAGTTGTTTGGTGAACCCTAATCCCCAAGGCCTTCTTTGTGCGTATAGTTCAATATATAAGATTTATTACCATTGTCCTGATGCTTTTTTATTTACCATTTATCTTCTCCCAGTAAAGCTGTTTGTGGTGTTTCCAGATGCTACATCATCTAACACATTTCAGAATTTTTCTGTATATGTGTAGAATGAATTAAATATATTTACTTGAAAATACTTCAATCAGAACCTCAAATAGTGTACAGTTGAGAATATATTATACTCTCCTTTTATTCATCATGCACTAGTGTCAATTGCCAAGTTCTTGAAAATGCAGAGTTTACAAAAATATATTAGCATAACTAAACTCAACATTTGGATTCAAATATAATTTTACTTCACTCACCCACATTTTATACTACCAAAATTTGTCCCACTGATTCTTATTACATATATCTTGGTTACCATAAAGACATAAACATACTATGCATTCACATACTATGGATTCATAAATTAATTGTTACCTCTAAGTAACTATAACTATCAATCAGGAAGTAAAAGATGAACTTTCATTAATCATGACACAGACATAGAGGTATGACTGGTTTGTGATCTAGTTGAATATGCTGTAAGAACTCCCTCAGTGATGTGGAGATGCACAACTGAAGAATTGGATGACCTTCCTCTGTAAGTCAGTTTTCATGCAGAGCAGTATTTGTTAACATTTCTTGTTGCTAAAACAAAAGATCTGGCAAGCAGCACTAGGAAATGGAGATCTAGAAAATACTTTCCTCTGTAAAAAGTACATTTAAGATATAAATTTTTATATGTCACTTTCACTATGTATCTCCACAGATGATGTAATATTTTGCAACAGTCATTTCCAGGCCCCACATCTGGCTTATAGCTGGAGGCAGAGTGTCCTTTCCATGATTTTCTGATCAGAGCAACAGCAGCAGCAGTTGGTAGCCATCTGGTCTTTCTGCTCCTTCTTTCATGTTCTTAATGCAATTTTGGGATCTATTATAAACTCTGTAATGGTTTCTTTGAGTTGTGACTGTGAGATAACATATTTTTGGCATATGTATTAATATAAAATAATATTTTTACCATATTTTAAGTAATTATTTTGCATTAAATCATTTGCTCTTATATAGTTAGTACATTTATGTTTAAAAATAATATATTAAAATTCTGAGGCACTAAAGTGAAATGAAAGACATTGCAAACTTATTGTCATGCTAATTAATTGTTACCCTAATTAAATGCTCCCTAAATTATTACGTATTACCTTTGATATTCCTAAAATATACATTATTTTAAGTTTATTTTTATGCTATGATTAATCAAATAAAATATTTCTTTTGTCTAGATTTCTATTGCTATGGATTTTTATACAGACTTATTCTTAACTTTTTTTCTACTGCAAAATGACATTTGCAAGTAACCGAGTTTCTTTTTATTTATATGTCAGATCTAACAAATCTTTCAATAGGACCTTGATACGTAAATTCTTATTGTGATTAATAATATATTTCAACTGACATATTATTCACAATAATTGTTTCCATGTGAGTGATTACTTATAATCAAAATAAAGTGTATGCATTCTCAATTCATCTATTACATAGACACAAAAAACAAAAATAATAGTGGATTTTTCCATTGAACTGACATGTTTTCAAGGTAAAAGTAACAATCTCTTTTTCTCATTGGTGAGTAAAATCAATTGCTTCTCCCATCATTTAGCTACTTATGGTGAAGAGTGGCGGACTGCCAGGCCTTGAGGTCATTATATCCTGGTATCATCTAAGTAATTTATATATGGAGGGTAGAAACAGGCCAGCTTTTCAAATATAACCCAAGCCAACTATTTATCCATGTTAGTTGTCAAGGTCTCGTTCTAATCATTATTCTGTAGTTGTCCTTAACCCGAAACTTCAATTTAATGAAACAACTATGAGAGAGAATTTGCAACATCCTCAGGAGGGCAGATTCTCACTCATAAGATTCTATACACTGCTGCATTTGCCCAAGTACTAGTAGGACGTTGGTAAATACTATTGCCATAGGATTTAAGATACAGTAGAGGCAGAAACATAGTCACAATTTAAAAAGTAAGATTAGCAAAGAATGTTCTTAGCAAATGTTATTAAAGAAGGATGAGGAACAGAAATGTATGTGAAAAGCAGTTCATAAAACGGACATGTTTTAAAATGGAGGCATGGAAAGAATAGACTGATGTCAAAAATCAAAGGAGCAGAAGAACTCGTGCTGTGGAATAAAGTGAGAAAACAGGAGGAAAACAAGACAGTTATGGCATCTGATCTGAGTATGAAATAGTAGAGCAGTGTACTTATGCTGGGTATAAATATGGAGTACTGTTGAACATTGGCCATGACTTTTAAAAAAAATAGACACAATTGTACAATGAATGTGATATGGAGGTGTCCAAGGGAGCATAAATTATAAACAACTATTGTCAGATGTTCACTGAAAGAGGATGACCAGAGACATAACCAGTATAATAAAGTGTGATTGGTTTTGTAGAGTTTATGAAGATGGAATAAATAATTGAGTTATTTAATCAGAATGATGTCCAAATAAATATTTTTAAAGATAACATAAAGAAATCAGCTATCTCTGCCAATAAATTGATTGAAGAGAACAAGACCAATTGCTCAAACATTTCAAACATCTAATCAACAGTTTGGCATGTGGCTGTGTGTGGAATTCACTATGTGATTTCATTAATGTTTACTATAAAATAGGGTCTTCATTCATAAGCTGAGAACAGTGAAACAGGGATATAGGTAATACAGAGGTATATTGGGAAGAACTGATAAGATAATGAATAGGGCTATAAAAACATGAGAAAGCAAGGATTGGAGAAATAGAAATCATTGCCATGTATATAATGTTGACATTAATCTCATTAATCTGAAATGAGACTTATCTCAGGGATTAGATAATAGTAGCTATTGGGTTAATAACGGGGATTAGCGTTTACAGACAGCCCTTTCCAAAAAGTCTGCCTCTAACCAGCTGACCAAAGCAGACTTCACATGTCTAGGTATTATTGCAGAATGATTTCTGGAGGAAGATGTGGTGAGGTACAGTCCTACT
The DNA here is from genome assembly GCF_000001635.26 of Mus musculus. Lineage (NCBI taxonomy): Eukaryota > Metazoa > Chordata > Mammalia > Rodentia > Muridae > Mus > Mus musculus. Next base: position 77,903,832 of record NC_000069.6, on the reverse strand, counting down.
GCAGCCTATGGAGCCATTATTACCATTTGCATACAATGGAGTTGATGCATGATGGTGTCATAAAACCACATCATTCTATCTAGTGCTCTGTATATTGTGCAGTTTTACACACGTACTCAAATTCTTAAAATCTAAATCCATGTAGAAATTATTCTCACATCATTTGTGTTTTAAATATATTTATGTCAGACAATGTTCTTGTGTCAATAATGTTTTCCAAGGTTTTGCTTTATTCATGATACTTAGAATTGTGTGATGATAATATTTCAAGTGCTTATTAATTCTTTAAAAATATATGCCACCCTATATATTTTGTACCTTAACCATTTGTTGAAGGAATGTATGTATATTTACTTACTTGTATTCTTTTGTAGCATTTGAATCATTTTATGTATTATACCCTACTCTACAGATCTTTCTTAACTTATTTCTTCCTTTATCATGGTGTGAAAGCTGATCTGGAATTGATATATAGAATGTTGCTCAAGTTCTTGCATGTTAGTCACTATAGTGAAGTGTGGAAATATTATTAATGGAATTTCTTATCAGTCATTAATACAAGGAATTTCATTGTTGATTTACAGCTCTTCAGAATTATTCATTGATGATAAGATTTCTAATAGTAACATAGAAAACAATAATTTATTATTGGATGGATCTTAAAGATGTACCTAGTTAGCTAGTATTGTAAAAGAGAAACTCTGAGAGAAGAACAAGGTCACTGTGTGGGTTCTGGTATATTTTATGAGTGCCACATGGTTTCTGTATCTCCTATGTCTAGAGAATAGAAGAGAGTACTCAGGCCAGCATCTTAGAAAGAGGGTAGCAATGGGCTGGATACCATTCTTAACTAATTACTACAACAATATTGATTCATCTCTTGCAAAAATGAGTATATTTGTAGATGCTGTTATCAAGCCCTGCAAGTATTCCTTAGTATAGTAAAAGCTATCTTCAAATAACTGTGCAGTCAGTGGCATTACATTCATGAAACCAATTAATTTTGATAGACAAAGATCTAAATTATTTTATATTTCTGACTATGCATGCTTATTAATAAAAGCATTTCCATTATTGTAGATAGTTACTGAAATTAAATTATATACATATGATATTACCAAAATGATATAATCTTCTATTTTTCTGACTAAAGAAGGTAATAGATCAAAGGAAAACATTCTAATTTCAAAAAAAGTTTCAATACTGTCAAACTCTTATATCAGTTTGTATGTAGACAATCAATATACCATGAAAATATTAATAATTTTAGACTTTCACATTGTGGTAATAATGTGGATTGTATTATCATTGGATGGAAACTTAGAGCTTTCTCTAATTAATAAAAAAAGCATTCTTTCCTATAGGTATTGGCCAAATATGCTTTCTCTTCTGGAAATTTGGATGCTGGTTGTTTATTTTGTACTTACTTGTTCTGTTTACCTTGTGGATTTGGTGTATTATATTATTACATATTTATGATATATATTTTATATATTATATATGTCACATGCATATATATGTGTGGGTCAGGGAACACTCTGAAAATTTTGGAAATTAATTCATTTCCCACCAAGTGGAACCACAGGGATCAGTCTCTTGCATAAGGCTTGGCTGTGTGCATCTGTATCTGCTGATCCTTCTTGTTGTCAATTTCACCTAAAAAATAGCAAATTTTCTTTGCATGATGCATGTTTCAAACCAATAACTCATATAAGTAACACATATTTTCTGTTTGGATGGAGATTTTTTTCTCACATTTTACTAAATATATTGAGCACTCTTTAAGTAATCTATAAATCACATTAGATTTAGCTCTTTGGGGGGGTAATTTAAGACATACATAAACACAGTGATATTTTAAGAACAGTTTTCCATATTTTCCTTTATATATGAGTTTTAAGGTTTTACACTATTTCTTATCCAGTTTCAATGAATATTCATTAGTATTCAAAAATGAGTGTTTTAGGCTGTCATTAACCATATAAGACACCTTTGGTTATGGTAATATAAAATATATACACTCAAAATGAAATAATATATTCCTTTCTACTAGCAAAGTAGATTTCACTCCATAATATAATGTGAATAAAGAAAATGAAAAAACTATGACAATGATTACTACTATCATGCATAATATTGGGACTTGGCAAGTGGAGGCAGGGGACTTGCAAATACATCAAAATCTTTTCGTATGCTCTCAAAATATAAGGAGAAAGAAGAATGGCAGAAAAGAAAGAAAAATGGTTAGAAGGACAAAAATAGTTAGTTAGATAGATAGATAGATAGATAGATAGATAGATACATACATACATACATACATACATACATACATAGATTAGGGTGGGGAAAGAAGTGGAGATTTTAGCATCAAATTTATATTATGGTACAGTGTATATTTGTTATTAAATGTTTATATATCACAAATTTAAAAATGGTATTATCTAGATTAAAATATTTTCTATATCTCTATTATCTAACATTCTATTAAAATAGTTCTTCATATGGATAGTTACATGTATTTTGTCAAGATAAAAAATATCGGTTATAGTTTGTTCATATTTAGTTAATGAATTGATCTAAATTCTTGATATACTATATTGGATATTTTGTTGATTACTTCAAACATGCTTTACTCCATGATCCCCTTTAAAAATCAAGTAAATAAAATTTTCCACCAAAGAGCTAAGATAGGAGATAAGTTTTAAGGGATAGAGGAACTGGAAGCTGAATCTGTGGATAAAGCACTGACAATGACTATAATAGCACCAATAGTTTAGATCAGTGGTATCCAAGTAAATGCAGGGTGGGGATGGTGCACTACTGCCATTTTGTCTGAACAGGTGGATACATGGGATTCCCATAGTAACCTGGATAGGGAGAGTAGACATATCTGGGAGCTGTTTCTCTGATTAACACATTCTGCTTCAATGAATGAAGTAGAAGAGTAATGAAAAATTATTTCTTATATCAAATTCAGATTTCCATAGGTATATATAGTAGAACAAGGAGGTAGGTTTAGCTAAAGTCAGTAGATACAGCTTCCATAGGAGAGCAGTCTTAAGGCAGTAAATATTTGGGGAGAAAAAAGCTATGCTGAATCATTTCTGAACACATTATCTACATTTACACAGAGACCAGAAGAAGGATTTGTTATCTCTATGAGCCTCATGGCAGGGTAAAAGTTTCATTATTTTCCTGTGGGTCTAAGGCTGTGGGCCTTGACATAGTAGCCTCATACCACAACACATACCCACTCTGGTCTTCATGTACTTTCCATGACAAGATTTTTCTCATCTCATTCCAACCCCATTGCCTTCCTTCTTGTCCTATCTCTTCCTTTAAAGATGTCAATCATGCATCCAGGCTTTCTCTGACCCTCTGTTTCCAAACTTTAATGTTTATAGAAATTTATCCAATTTATCAAATTGCTTTTTTGCCATCTTCTCCTTGAAAGACTTGACCTGACATGTAACCTCTGACATTTGTGCATTAGTACATTATCAAATATTTGTTAACTGATTAAATATACAAGCAAATGAAATAAACAGGGTCAATTGTTAAAGAGGGAAACAGAAGATTCATGAGAATCTAACTTTCCGTTGGAGAGTGTAAGTTGCATATACTTTTCAGTAGTATTGCTTTAAATTTTGTTGTGTTTGCTATATAGATTGGTACTGTCATCTTTTTATGTGGTACTGCTTATGAAAAGCAAATGCATTCTTCTATCCAAACCATGCATACATGCATATCCTGTTTGATAAGACCAGTTACAGCACAGTGCAGGAGCCTGAAAGTGTTATATGTGGTGTTAATGATGGCAGGCTACAGCTATAGAACATACCATTCCTATAATGTGAAAATACCATTTCCTTGTGCTACTGCTAATTATAATAAAATTAAATCCATAGTTGGGATGTATCTGTGGTTTTGCATCAGATAATCTCAAGAAGTATTGAATGCTATCTAGAAATTGAACACTGCCATACCCAATTAGTTGAAAAAAATAATGGATCATGAATCACAATGGAGTTTGTGGGCATAGTCCTGTGTTACCTCACTTCCGCATTTAGAAATAATAACAAAAATCCCAGGTGGATATTATTTTGCCTAAGCTACATGGTAACAGCTCACAATGCAAGAGAGTGCAGTCTAGAATGAATGAACCAAATGGTAGAGTAAGAGCCTTGTAGATTGTGATAGACAAAACAGCAAATCAACTTCAATTATTTCTATATGATCTTACTTCTCTTCTCTAATGTAAATGGAAGGTTATTGGAGAAATATTTCCAGATTGCATAAGGGATAGATATGAATAAGGAAAAGTAAGTGGATAGTGTAATTTTCAAATGCTTCAGCACTTCAAACTGCAGCTAACTAGTTTCAGATATGTAGAAGACTTCTTCCTCACAATGTACACTTTTCCAGAGTTTTACTTGTAAAATCTAAATAATGACAGTGCTTAGCTTTACTATGGTCCTCTATGATTAAACTGATCAACATATTTTGTTCCTTCTGTCCACAGTGTGCTACTACAACAGGAGTGACATTTATTTTCTTAGGTCCATTCAAAAGAAAGCCAATTTTATTAATAATTTTGGACATGGGAACATTCTTCCCTAGATAACAGCTCTTTAAAATGGTAGGATCCTGCTGTGGAAGCAAAGAGGAGGGGTTATTCAGTTTTCAACCTTCAGCCAAACTATTCTACTACAAAAAGCTTCATAAACATTTCATTCAAAAACAATTTAAGGCCTTCAACGTCTACTATTAAACAAAAGTTTATAGTTCTTATTTCATAGTGCTAAAAGAAAAATTCTGAGAGATCAAAGAAGTTACATTTGAAGTAACAATAGTTACTGAGTATATGAGCCACCTTGGGAGTAAGTCTAAGGACAAGCCATAACTATTGTGAATGTAAAAACAAAAGAGAATGACTTAGAAGTTCTGACTTTTTATAATGACCTAAACAAAATTGTAATTTTCCAAGGACAAATATCTAGAAATCCCAGAGAGCTGCCACAGTCCTGCCTAAGTCCCCCTTAAAGGACAAAACCATGACTTACTGATGCCTATCTCTACATGTGCTTCTTTATTGAATTAAGACATTCCTCAAGGGTGTAATACATGAGGAATTGAACAATATGGGAAAGAGAAATCTTGAAAGTCCCTGTTTCACATATAATAATTAAAATACTAACTTCACACAGATACAAAACTGAAACTGATTTACAAATGCCTTATATGGGAGACTATAACTCAGACTTAGTTTTCGGTGGGCCTGGTTTGTACATTACTTGTAAAACTGGCGAAGATGCACATTTAGTCCACAATGAGGAGATGTCTTTTAGATCTGGGTTCACAGGAGGGTGGTTATACCACAGGGCAGCAACTTCACACTGGGTTGACGAATTCTTCTAAGGTCAAACTAGTGATGCAGGACTGGTTTATTATGAGGCCAGGCTGCTTTGTATGCACACGGCTGATTTCTTTTCTCCTCTGTGGAGCTCAGCTCCTGTCATCCTCACCTTAATCTGACACCTTGCTTCTTAAACATTCTGGCATCAATAATCGTGATATGAATTTATTTTTTTAAACATAACCTATTGCCAGGTAGGTTGACAAGTTGACGAAAGCTGACAGAAACAATAATACAAAAGATAAGGGGATAGATAGTCCCAAGAAACAGGAAGACATAATTGAGAAAAGGTAAGACAAAAATAAAATGTAAAGAAAACAGAGAAAAAAAAAAAAAAAGCCAGGCGTGGTGGCACATGCCTTTAATCCCAGCACTCGGGAGGCAGAGGCAGGCGGATTTCTGAGTTCGAGGCCAGCCTGGTCTACAAAGTGAGTTCCAGGACAGCCAGGGCTACACAGAGAAACCCTGTCTCGAAAAAACAAAACAAAACAAACAAACAAACAAAAAAAAACAGAGGAAAATAGGTATATAATTGTGAATGAATAGATGTTTACATTGAAAGTATTGATTATAACAAATCTCTTACATGTATCATTTTCTAAACTATGAACAGCAGGACCAAACAATGTGTAGCAGGCAAATGGGAACCAAACACAACTGTCATCCATACGATGGGATTAAAAAACTACTCAAGAAAGAAAGACATTACAATAAGAACTCATCTAATAAAGTAAAACTAATGAAACTTTCCGTACCTAACAACGTAGGCTCAAGTTTTGTGAAAAGAAAATAACAGAACTCTAAAGGAAATTGTCGACAATATAGCGTAGTAAATGGGATCTTAACACAATTTTCAAAGGAAATGGTTATTCTAAGCAGCTTTTGGCTGCAGAGATGACCACATGCAGGTACTGTGGACTAGTACAACAGGCTGCATCAGCAGGCTGCCAAAGGTACACATAGCCACAGGCAAAGAGCCAACAGCAGGTGGACATCTGCACCTCTTGTACAGACAGGGAAAAAAAATCAAACTCTCATAATGGCTGTCAGGAAGCTCTGGAAATAGTCCAGACTCCACATTCTCTACGACTCTTGCAGTCTAGACATGCTGTCCTTCACCTTTGACCTGAGAACACGCCATACCTGCAAGGCCCAAATCCAGGCCTGTCCTTTGTGTGTGACAGACAATATCACAAAGGAGATGGCAGGTATTGATAAAGAATAAGCTAAAACCTAGAACACCAATGGGGTCCCGAGAGAATCTAGAAAAGATGTGGGCATCCTGATAAGTAGTTTGGACATATTTCATCCCTACGGGGTTTTTCCTCAAGTTCTTGGGTTCAAACTCTGCAATATCATAAATGTGAATGTTGCCAGAGCACGTGTGATGAACCATATGGAGTTACCAGTCATTGAGAAACACAGGCGCTTCCTCACTTTTCTGCCAGCGCTGCTCGCCCATTCCTGTGTTCATCTACAAAGCTGGGTTACACTGGTAACCCACAGCACAGCTTTCTGAACAACGCTTTTGTGGGAATTGTCCAATCAGGTTCCACTCTACTTCTGACGGTTTTGTGAACAAATTCACCCAGCTTGTGTCTTTGCTTAAAGTCTATACACAGCTTGCTGTATCTATGGGAGGCTTTCCCCATCCTGTTCGGTTACATTTTGCACAGCTTCTATATAAATGACTCTGGATGGGAATAAAGTTTCGAGTGCTCCTCCAACATTGGACCTTATTTTGCAAAGCCTAATTTCAGATAATGAATAACAGCTTGCTAGCTCATGATAACTTTAACTGTTCCAAAATTCGGTAAAACCTATTTTTATTTATCTTTTGGGTTTTTCTTTTATTGCTGATTTTTCCAGCATATGCTTAGTTCCTTTACAAAGCAAACTTTAGGACAGATTCATGAACAAACCATAAGGGCCCAGTGGATGAAACTCAGTAAATCTGCCTTTGTGCAGGAATTGATAGGGAAAGCCTACGGTCAGAGCTTCCCCTCTCCCTATGCTGCTGAAGAGTTTTGTGATTCCCAGCCTTCTAGGTTTCACAGCAATCTAACACATGCGAACTGCCAGATATTATCATTTCTGCTTTTTTCTTTTAAATGGAAAATTACTTGTTTTCCCTTTAGAGATGCCAATAGTATCGGTTTTCGAATGTTCACCAGGAGCTGTTGAAACGTGTTACTTTGTAATGGAGTGTGGCAAGGTGTTAGCACAGACACCTGTGTGTCACTCTGAGAATCTCCTGTCAGGGGGTCTCTGAGCATATGATGCTCCTCCCCATGTGCTGCCTGCTGCATGCTAGGAGAATTAGCATTTATGAATGTTTTTTGAGAGATCACTGGAGTAATGCTAGATTTTGGGGTGAGGAGCTGTTGAAACTTTAATAGACTAGGGATACCATAGAGGACTTACCCAGTAGGTGTGAGACTCTCAGTTCAGTTCTCAACACCAAATATCTACTAAGTACGTTTTTAGTCTTCATGTTGTAGCTATGTCCTACTCCTCTGTATGCCTACATAATACTCGGGTGTCCCAGCTCTATGCAATATATAATGGATAACCCTCAGAATCTTTTGACTTGTTTGGTAGTACAGATAAATACTGTTTTCTTGACAACTGAAATTTTGCCTTTTATAGTTTGATAAGTCTGACATTCAGTGACAGGTACTTTAAATGATGTAAACAAACACCTATGGGATGATATATAAAATAGAGATAAGTTACAATATGATATAAGAATAATGTTAAAAACTAGAATAGGTAGCTGTTAAGAACTTGCAAATTAGAATACATACTTTACTGTGAAAACCATTATGCCTAGAAACAATAATATGGGCTAGGATTCTACAGCCTGTCATTAATTCATATCCTACAGTATCAAATGTTTTTGAGAGCCACATACCTCTTATATAAGAAGTTTCAATTGACATTCAAATGTAATTTAAATTTAAACTCAGATGCAGAGAGAAACTAGAAGATTTGGTAGGACCAACTTGGGTGGGATTGTTATAAATGATAATCCACTTAAAAGTTGGCTGCAGCACTTTTATTTATTTATTTTATTAGGTATTTATTTCATTTACATTTCCAATGCTATCCCAAAAGACCCCCTCCCCATGAGCTCCCCAACCCACTCACCCACCCACCCATTCCCACTTCTTGGCCCTGGCATTCCCCTGTACTGAGGCATATAAAGTTTGCATGACCAATGGGCCTATCTTTTCACTGATGGCCTACTAGGCCATCTTCTGATACATATACAGCTAGAGACACCAGCTCTGGGGGGTACTGGTTAGTTCATATTGTTGTTCCAACTATAGGGTTGCAGATCCATTTAGCTCCATGGATATTTTCTCTTGCTCCTCCATTGGGGGCCCTGTGATCCATCCAATAGCTGACTGTGAGGATCCACTTCTGTGTTTGCTAGGCCCCGGCATAGTCTCACAAGAGACAGCTATATCTGGGTCTTTTCAGCAAAATCTTGCTAGTGTATGCAATGGTGTCAGCATTTGGAAGCTGATTATGGGATGGATCCCCGGATATAGCAGTCTCTAGATGGTCCATCCTTTCCTCTCAGCTCCAAACTCTGTCTCTGTAACTCCTTCCATGGGTGTTTTGTTCCCAATTCTAAGAGGGGCAAAGTGTCCACACTTTGGTATTTGTTCTTTTTGAGTTTCATGTGTTTACCAAATTGTATCTTATATCTTGGGTATTCTAAGTTTCTGGGCTAATATCCACTTATCAGTAAGTACATATTGTGTGAGTTCTTTTGGGATTGAGTTACCTCACTCAGGATGATGCCCTCCAGGTCCATCCATTTGCCAAGGAATTTCATAAATTCATTCTTTTTAATAGCTGAGTAGTACTCCATTGTGTAAATGTACCACATTTTCTGTATCCATTCCTCTGTTGAGGGGCATCTGGGTTCTTTCCAGCTTCTGGCTATTATAAATAAGGTTGCTATGAACATAGTGGAGCATGTGTCCTTCTTACTAGTTGGAACATGCTCTGGATATAAGCCCAGGAGAGGTATTGCGGGATTGTCCAATAGTACTATGTCCAATTTTCTGAGGAAACACCAGACTGATTTCTAGAGTGGTTGTATAAGCTTGCAATCCCACCAAAAATGGAGGAGTGTTCCTCTTTCTCCACATCCTCGCCAGCATCTACTGTCACCTGAATTTTTGATCTTAGCCATTCTGACTGCTATGAGGTGGAGTCTCAGGGTTGTTTTGATTTGCATTTCCCTGATGATTAAGGATGCTGAACATTTTTTCAGGTCCTTCTCAGCCATTTGGTATTCCTCACGTGAGAATTCTTTGTTTAGCTCTGAGCTCCATTTTTAATGGGGTTATTTGATTTTCTGGAGTCCACTTTCTTGAGTTCTTTATATATATTGGATATTAGTCCCCTATCTGATTTAGGATAGGTAAAGATCCTTTCCCAATCTGCTGGTGACCTTTTTGTCTTATTGATGGTGTCTTTTGCCTTGCAGAAGCTTTGCAATTTTATGAGGTCCCATTTGTCAATTCTTGATCTTACAGCACAAGCCATTGCTGTTCTATTCAGGAATTTTTCCCCTGTACCCATATCTTCCAGGCATTTCCCTACTTTCTCCTCTATAAGTTTCAGTGTCTCTGGTTTTATGTGGCGTTCCTTAATCCACTTAGATTTGACCTTAGTACAAGGAGATAGGAATGGATTAATTCACATTCTTCTATATGATAACCGCCAGTTGTGCCAGCACCATTTGTTGAAAATGCTGTCTTTTTTCCACTGCGTGGTTTTAGCTCCCTTGTCAAAGATCAAGTGACCATAGGTGTGTGGGTTCATTTCTGGGTCTTCAATTCTATTCCATTGGTCTACTAGTCTGTCGCTATACTAGTACCATGCAGTTTTTATACAATTGCTCCATAGTACAGATTTAGGTCAGGCATGGTGATTCCACTGGAGGTTTTTTTATTCTTGAGCAGAGTTTTTGCTATCCTAAGTTTTTTGTTATTCCAGATGAATTTTCAGATTGCCCTTTCTAATTCGTTGAAGAATTGAGTTGGAATTTTGATGGGGATTGCATTGAATTTGTAGATTGCTTTTGGCAAGATAGCCATTTTTACTATATTGATCCTGCCAATCCATGAGCATGGGAGATCTTTCCATTTTCTGAGATCTTCTTTAATTTCTTTCAATCAAACAAGCAATTTCTCATACAAGAATTGCCTAAAACAATTGGAATAATGGTTTTTGTTGTTGTTGTTTAGTTTTTATTGGTTCCTTGTAAATTTCACATCATGCACCTTCAAGTCTAACTTATCTCCCTTACCCCTTATACCTGCTCTCCACCCGGGCAACCTCCTTCCCAAGAGCAGAAAAAATATACTGTTGAAGCTGTAATAATGTCATAATATGTCCCATAGTATATACTTTTGTCCACACTTCTTTGCTTGCAAACAGTCATTGCAATTACTCATGTGTCTGGTTAAGGCCTCTGGCTTCTGACACTGGAACCTCACTGAGACTCGTCACAGATATCCTGTTGTTGTCCTCTGTCCTGAAGATCCTACAGTTTTGGATCTATAGGACCAGCTCCTTCAGGTTCTCTAGCAGTTCATTAATGAAGTAGATGTGGGGGTGGGCCATTCAAAGCCCTGGATCTGGGCCTGAGAATTATCTGAATTGGTCAGCCCCATTGGTTCTCCCATTCCAATGCCCTTGGGCCCAGCTCACCAGAAACCCCTTCTTCCAGGTCCAGTTTGTACCCTACTGCCCAGGAGAAGTACAGGGTCCACGTTCCTGCGTGTTGCAGCTAGTTAAGAACATCATCAGTTCTTTCACTCTTAAAATCCCAGGCCAGGTCTCCTGCCTGCCACAGACATGAACAGGGAGTCTAACACTGGACTACTGGGCCACTGCTTAGCAGACAAGAGGCAGGGCCAGCTCTCCCACACTTATGCCTTCATGCCTGGCTCACCTGCAACACCCACATCCAAGGCTATCTCTACTGTGGTGTCTAGGTGAGATGTAAGAACTCATTTCCTGAATGCTGTAGTAGATAAGGGACAGAGACAGCTGTCCTGCTCTGATGTCCCCAGGGCTAGCTCTCCAGATTAGTAGCCGGAGGGGTGACATCTCTCTGTAGCCCATGTCACTGCATGACAGAAAATTGCTGGGACCAGATCTCCCATGCTCACACACTCAGGGCTGCCTCACCCATCTCCCTGACATCAGGGTCAGCTCGACTCTATTGCCCAAGTGAAGAGTAAGGCCTGGGCTTCAGAGTGCTGCAGCACTTGATGAGCAGGGCCAGACCTTCTGCTCTCCTGCTCTTGTCAGAGACAACTCTCCTGTCCTCTTCTCTGCTGGTGGCAAGGGTAAAAGAGAGGGAAGGGAATCTCTCCCTCACCAATGGCATCACACAGCAGGCAAATGGCAGTGCTAGCTCTTCCACACTCACACACTCCAGTCAGTCTTGCCTGAACCCCCACCACCAAGGTCAGTTAATCTGTGCTGCCCATACATGATGCAGGGCCCACTCCCCTGAGTGCAGCAGCTGGTGAGGGTCAAACCATATCTCCTGTTCTCATGAGCTCAGGGCAGGTCTCCTGCCTGCTGCAGGTGGTGAGGGACATGGAATCATGTTTTGTAGTCAGAAAATGGGTGGTTAAATTCCAAGTTCTTCTAATTATGTTATTATGTCTTCAAAGATTCAGATGTTTAAAACACTTAGAGATACCATGTAATAGCAAAGGTTTTGGTAAAGATAACATAAAATTCTTGGTTTCAGGACATATTGATATGAACCTTTAATGGGGGTGTAAGAACACCTTTATATTAATTCATTACCAAGTGGGTTATGATGCTGTACATATATGTTTCCAGCACTCAGATATCCGAGGCTGGAAGCTCATAAGATTGAGAATAACCTGGACTATATAGCAAGCCTAATGTACAAAGTAAGGAGAAAATAGCTACAGTTATGCATATGGCTCTGTGGTCTAATTGTCAAACTTAGCATTTGTATGTGTAGTCTTTGATATTTAGTGAGAAGGAGGCAAATAGATAGGTCTTGACAGTGGCAGTCTGAGCTCTGATATTGTTATGATTTATCTATGTATGCCAACTGGCATGGGATGATGAAAGTCTTGGATAGCTTAAGGGTGATGATAAGTCTTGCATAACTTCAGTAAAAAATAAAAAAATCATACCTAAAAATTTCATATCTCCCCCAAAGGTTATTTGAAAGTTAACTGGGGTACTGTGGGCTGCCTGAACCCGTGAAATGATGTGTGGCATGCAAGTGAGGAAATAAAAGCAATGCTACTTTTACTCTGGAAAAGAATGAAAGGAAACATATGCCAACAATCAAAAACACAAGTTACGCTTCTAGTAGAACAATTAGACGCTATACTCTTTTTTTTTTAATTTATTTATTACGTATTTTCCTCAATGACATTTCCAATGCTATCCCAAAAGTCTCCCATACCCTTCCCCCAACTTCCCTACCCACCCATTCTCATTTATTTTGGCCCTGGCGTTCCCCTGTACTGGGGCATATAAAGTTTGTGTGTCCGATGGGACTCTCTTTCCAGTGATGGCCCACTAGGCCATCTTTTGATACATATGTAGCTAGAGTCAAGAGCTCCAGGGTACTGGTTAGTTCATAATGTTGTTGCACCTACAGGGTTGCAGATCTCTTTAGCTCCTTGGATACTTTCTCTAGCTCCTCCATTGGGGGCCCTGTGATCCATCCAATAGCTGACTGTGAGCATCCACTTCTGTGTTTGCTAGGCCCCTGCCTAGTCTCACAAGAAACAGCTATATCTGGGTCCTTTCAGCAAAATCTTGCTAGTGTATGCAGTGGTGTCAGCGTTTGGAAGCTGATTATGGGGTGGATCCCTAGATAAGGCAGTCTCTAGATGGTCCATCATTTTGTCGCAGCTCCAAACTTTGTCTCTGTAACTCCTTCCATGGGTGTTTTGTTCCCAATTCTAAGAAGGGGCACAGTGTCCACACTTTGGTCTTCATTCTTCTAGAGTTTCATGAATTTGGCAAATTGTATCTTATATCTTGGGTATACTAAGTTTTGGGCTAGTATCCACTTATCAGTGAGTACAGATTGTGTGAGTTCCTTTGTGATTGGGTTACCTCACTCAGGATGATGCCCTCCAGGTTCATCCATTTGCCTAGGAATTTCATAAATTCATTCTTTTTAATAGCTGAGTAGTACTCCATTGTGTAAATGTACCACATTTTCTGTATCCATTCCTCTGTTGAGGGGCATCTGGATTCTTTCCAGCTTCTGGCTATTATAAATAAGGCTGCTATGAACATACTCTTATCCAACAAAAAATGCTGATATATTCTAAGTAGTTGGGAATAACTCCTAGATCTTGACATTCTCCAGTCAAAAGAGGGTAGCTAAAATTTTTCAGAAATTAACTCACATGGATCATAATGTGATTTAAAGCTTAGAAGTTTTGATCATTAAAACTAATTAGGAATCACATTGCCTGGACTGTAAAAATATAAAAGTAATAAAAAAGAATCATATTGTCAAAAGATGATTTTAGGGACTGGAGAAATGGCTCAGTGATTAAGACCATTTGTCATTCTTGAATAGGATCTGGGTTTACTTCTCAGCATGCACATAGTGGATCACAAAGGCCTGCTGTATAAGTATACATGCAAATAGAACACACATACACATATTACAACAAAAGGAAAATCTACACACATCCAAAATGTGTAATGGAAAGAAAAATATCTTCATAATTAGGTATTATAAAGCCATAACTTTTAAATTGTTGCATATGAATTATATTTAGTTCATATAAGAAGAAAATAAAAATTTAAATGTATTGAAATCAAGGAGAAAAGTAAAATTTAAGCATGTTTTTAATAATTTAAGGGAATAAAACACACCACACATACCTTCAAATACAGAATGTAATAAAAGTATAGACTTGGAAAATTTAAATATATAAAAAGAAATTTATTGCATAAGGTAACCTGTGCAGATATCAAACATAACAAGCAAAAAATAAATCCATATGCTACCTAAAATAAAATTTAAATATAAAATTAAAGCTTTAAATAAGTCTACATGTATAGCTATGGAATATAAAAATTATAGGACAATGATTTAGGAATATAAAATTGAAATGTCTATAAAATATTTGCATCTGTTCGTAAATAGAAATGAACATTTTAAAGATAAATTCTTTTTAATCAGACTTATATGAAGAATTTGTATTCAAATAGCATTCAACAAATACAATTAAACCTAACTAAACTTCAGTATATAATTTATAGTTACCATGCCACAACTATGTATTAAGCAAAAACGGAAATAGATGCTAAATATATTTACTTAACTTCTGAGTAGATTATGAAAGAAAATCAGAGAACTGTTGGACATAAAAAAGCATATTAAATACACTACTCTGGCCTTATTAATTTAATAACAAAAGAGGTTGATAATTAGCAAATGAAACCTAGATCTTCAACTCTTGATAAACCAGAATTAGTGAGATTTGAGTATAGCATTTTAAAGTGGCTAATCAAGGCTTGTCATAATAAAACTTCCAAGAGGGAGAAAACCAAGCAAGATTGCCACAGGGGCTAAAAAGTTTCGCCTAAAGTCTTGTGCATGGGGAGAGCATAAAGACTACAGTGCAAGACTTTAAATTAATCCTTGCTGAGAATAAAAGGAAAAAATAACCAAATAATTCAATTTTATAGTGCTATATACTGATTTACAGTATTACAAAATTTACTAATTAATGTCAGTCATCAAGATCTCTTTACATATCACTTTGTTAATTCCCCAGATGGTCTTCATTTATAACCCTACTCTGTAGGATAAAATTCCCTGTCAAATCTGTAAGTCAACATGAAGATTTGGTGTATTATAGCTCACATTCTAAAACTATTTCTGAAATATATATAGGAAATACAATAACAAAGTGAAAAAAACATTTAAAAGTTGTGTTAAGTTATAGAGATAAGTTTATCAAGGCAGAATAAATATAATTAGAAAATGAGATTGTTTAAGTTAGAATGATAAAAACCATATTTAATCCTTATCTCAAATGAAATTGGGTGATTATTTGGTTATTTGCAAGTTTTGATTTAATTTAAAATGTATAAACAGGTAGTTCTAACTTCTTTTGAAAATGTTTAGCATAGAATCTACTGGGAATTTACACCCCAGCATTTGCAATCACCTTTCAGTATAAAATCCGAAATAGCTCTCCTTTGGAAATAAACAAACCAACGACAAATTGCAATAAAAATTAGTATTCTCATTTCTCTCACTACCCTTTCTGCTGTGGGAATACATAGAGTCAAGAAATACAATACATTTTACATGGTTGAATATGTAGGGAGCAGGTATAGCAGTGCCTCGAGCCATAATTTGTAATAGCATACTACAACACATTCATCAACTGCACATGGAGCTAGAAGTATCTGCAGAGCAGAGCTAGAGATACCTGTAACTGAGATATGTTCCAAGGTAATAAAGGCATTTGGCAGAATCCTCACCAAATGTTCCCGCTGGAGCTTCTGGCTCTCTTCAAAGGTTGCTTCACGCTGGTGCCAGATCTGACCTGCTAATGTGCAGTGGCATGAACCTCTTGGTGTTCATTCTATATTCCTATCACTTAATAGTGATCCTATGCTTTCTAACACTAGATTCTTTTCTATAGATTCTCTAAAATAAATTTATTTTTTCTCAAAATGTTAAGGCTAACCAAATCTTTCATAGAAAACTTTCTTGCAACTTTTAATATTGGTGGCATTAGACTTTGGCAGAGTCTATTAATATCTATATATCAGCCAGATGTGGTGGTAATCTGTGTACTTGAGAAGTGAAGGCAGAAGGAACAAGAGGCCGTTATTAGTGGCCTACTCTTAGTGGGAAGGCAGCGTAAATTTACTAAGATCCTGTCTCAAACAAACAAACTATATGCATTTGTAGATCTAGATAATATACTTTTTCTTAACATTCTTAAAATTGTTGCATTATCATTCATAAGACCAATTTTAAAAATTGTGAAAGGTTGTTTACTAAAAAGTTCTATTCATGAGAGACTAGTAAAAATGATGAGAAGTGGCAACTGTTTTTCCTATTGTATAATTCTAAGAGAACGGGTTGTGTTCATGTTTGAATGTTGTGCTGAGATTTCCACCCTCAGGTAGGCACATCACTATGAAAATTGGAATCTACAATTCTCATTAACAGCACATCCTTGAGCAAAATCCTTTGATTCTTCTCATTTCACTTTTGATAATAACATTAATGACGAAAATTACTCAGTCTACAGTTAATTGAGTGTGCCTTAAAAACCCTATAAACATGGGAAAACATGGAGAATAGACTTATTTTAACTCTCCAGCAACTGACTACAGATGTACTTGTAGGAATGCTTCCAGATTCTAAACAATCACAGAAACTGAACTCTCTCTCATTATCCTGTGTTGTTATGCATGTTTTCCTGCAGGTACATGAAGAAGATACCCTAGATGGATCACCAAGAAATCATTAAAGAAACAATAGCATTTAGGTCAAATTGACCAGCTAATGTACGTATTAGAGCTTCTGACAGGAGAAGATTGCTCACATGAGTATGAGTGACTCAAAAACAGCTGTATCGAACATTCACACACACACACACACATACAAATATCACTCAAAAATGAAGATAATTCATGAAATCTTTATCGTTTGATATTCCTGTACAACTTATATATAACTTCACTGGCTAGTCTCATCTCCCTAAAGGTGTTTAGTATTTTTACACAGAAAAGGGGGGATTTATGGGTATGTGCCTTTCTGAGCTTTCTTAGTCTTACAGGTCTTTCTACTGCATATATTAAGTAGAGTTTCGGTTTAAAGAAGGTAGCTAGCTTTCCACAACTGGCTACTCCTTTCTCTTCTTTTAGATTTTATCTAATATCCCATCCATGACATTTCATGAGCTTTCTTTTTAATGTTTTTTGTCAAAGTGTTAAAGCTAACCAAATGTTTCATTAAAAAAAAAACAACAAACAAACAAAAAACAAACAAAAAACACCTGCCCTCCTCTTGCAGGGAAGGTGCCCAGATATCTGGTGTTAGAACCTGCCTTCTGGCAGAAGTTGTGTTCCACTCACCAGAGGCCTTAAGATCCCATGGAGGGTCCTGTGGGGGACCTTGCGGGTGTCCTGAGACTCCACGCACAAGGAAGCCCTGTGCTGGCATGGACCAGAAGGGACTTGTGACCCTGACCAGGCCGGGTTTTCGGCTTCCCTAATTAATGCAGTCTCAGGTCTGCATTGTGATTGGATTGGAGCAGACGTTGTGTTCCA
Organism: Mus musculus; assembly: GCF_000001635.26. Taxonomy (NCBI): domain Eukaryota; kingdom Metazoa; phylum Chordata; class Mammalia; order Rodentia; family Muridae; genus Mus; species Mus musculus. Next base: position 77,886,056 of record NC_000069.6, on the reverse strand, counting down.
CGCACCAGAGGTCTTAAGGTCCCGTGGGGGATCCTGTGGGGGTCCTTATGGGTGTGCAGAGACTCCATGGGCAAGGAACCCCAGAGGAGATCTTGCCTGCAGAGAGTACTCTGACCACTGAAACTAAGGAGAGAGCTAGTCTCCCAGATCTGCTGATAGAGGCTAACATAATCACCTGAGGAACAAGCTCTAACCAGAGACAACTATAACAACTAGCTCCAGAGATTACCAGATGGTGAAAGGCAAACATAAGAATCCTACTAACAGAAATCAAGACCACTCACCAACATCAGAACACAGCACTCCCACCCCACCTAGTCCTGGGCACCCCAACACAACCGAAAAGCTAGACCCGGATTTAAAAATTTATATCCTGATGATGGTAGAGGACATCAAGAAGGATTTTAATAACTCATTTAAAGAAATACAGGAGAAGACAGCTAAACAGGTAGAAGACATTAAAGAGGAAACACAAAAATCCCTTAAAGAATTGCAGGAAAACACGACCAAACAGGTGATGGAATTGAATAAAACCATCCAAGACCTAATAAGGGAAGTAGACACAATAAAGAAAACCCAAAGTGAGGCAACGCTGGAGATAGAAATCCTAGGAAAGAAATCTGGAACCATAGATGCGAGCATCAGCAACAGAATACAAGAGATGGAAGAGAGAATCTCAGGTGCAGAAGATTCCATAGAGAATATCGGCATAACAATCATAGAAAATACGAAACGCAAAAAGATCCTAACTCAAAACATCCAGGAAATCCAGGACACAATGAGAAGACCAAAGCTACAGATAATAGGAGTAGATGAGAATGAAGATTTTCAACTTAAAGGGCCAGCAAATATCTTCAACAAAATTATAGAAGAAAACATCCCAAACCTAAAGAATTACATGCCCATGAACCTACAAGAAGCCTACAGAACTCCAAATAGACTGGACCAGAAAAGAAATTCCTCCCGACACATAATAATCAGAACAACAAATGCACTAAAGAAAGAGAGAATATTAAAAGCAATAATGGAGAAAGGTCAAGTAACATATAAAGACAGGCCTATCAGAATTACACCAGACTTTTCACCAGAGACTATGAAAGCCAGAAGAGCCTGAACAGATGTTATACAGACACTACGAGAACACAAATGCCAGCCCAGGCTACTATAACAAGCCAAACTCTCAATTACCATAGATGGAGAAACCAAAGTATTCCACGACAAAACCAAATTCATACATTATCTTTCCATGAATCCAGCCCTTCAAAGGATAATAACAGAAAAAAACCAATACAAGGATGGAAATCATACCCTAGAAAAAGCAGGAAAGTAATCCCTCAACAAACCAAAAAGAAGATAGCCACAATAACCGAATGCCAATCCTAACAACAAACATAAAAGGAAGCAACAATTACTTTTCCTTAATATCTCTTAGTATCAATGGACTCAATTCCCCAATAAAAAGACAGAGACTAACAGACTGGCTACACAAACAGGACCCAACATTCTGCTGCTTACAGGAAACCCACCTCAGGGAAAAAGACAGACACTACCTCAGAGTGAAAGGCTGGAAAACAATTTTCCAAGCCAATGATCTGAAGAAACAAGCTTAAGTAGCCATTCTAATATCTAATAAATTCAACTTCCAATCCAAAGTTATCAAAAAAGGCAAGGAGGGACACTTCATACTCACCAAAAGTTAAATTTTCCAAGAGGAACTCTCAATTCTGAATATCTATGCACCAAATGCAAGGGCAGCTACATTCATTAAAGAAACTTTAGTAAAGCTCAAAGCACACATTGCACCTCACACAATAATAGTGGGAGACTTCAACACACCGCTTTAACCAATGGAAAAATAATGGAAAGAGAAACTAAACAGGGACACAGTGAAACTAACAGAAGTTATGAAACAAATGGATTTAACAGATATCTACAGAACATTTTATCCTAAAACAAAAGGATATACCTTCTTCTCAACAGCTCATGGGACCTTCTCCAAAATTGACCATATAATTGGTGACAAAACAGGCCTCAACAGATACAAAAATATTGAAATTGTCCCATGCATCCTATCAGACTACCATGGACTAAGGCTGATCTTCAATAACAACATAAATAATGGAAAGCCAACATTCACGTGGAAACTGAACAACACTCTGTTCAATGATACCTTGTTCAAGGAAGGAATAAAGAAAGAAATTAAAGAGTTTTTAGTGTTCAATGAAAATGAAGCCACAACATACCCAAACTTATGGGTCACAATGAAAGCAATTCTAAGAGCTCTGAGTGCCTCCAAAAAGAAACTAGAGAGAGCACACATTAGCAGCTTGACAACACACCTAAAAGCTCTAGAACAAAAGGAAGCAAATTCACCCAAGAGGAGTAGACAGCAGGAAATAATCAAACTCAGGGGCAAAATCAACCAAGTGGAAATGAGAAACACTATTCAAAGAATTAACCAAACGAGGAGTTGGTTCTTTGAGAAAATCAACAAGATAGATAAATCCTTAGCTAGACTCACTAGAGGGTACAAGGACAGCATCCTAATTAACAAAATCAGAAATGAAAAGGAGACATAACAACAAACCCTGAAGAAATCCAAAACACCATCAGATCCTTCTACAAAAGGCTAACTCAACAAACCTGGAAATCCTGGACGAAATGGACAAATTTCTAGACAGATCCCCAGGTACCAAAGTTAAATCAGGATCAGGTTAATGATCTAAATAGTCCCATATCCCCTAAAGAAATAGAAGCAGTCATTAATAGTCTCCCAGCCAAATAAATCCCAGGACCAGATGGGTTTAGTGCAGAGTTCTATCAGACCTTCAAAGAAGATGTAATTCCAGTTGTGCACAAACTATTCCACAAAATAGAACTAGAAGGTACTCTACTCAACTCATTCTATGAAGCCATAATTACTCTGATACCTAAACCACAGAAAGATCCAACAAAGATAGAGAATTTCAGACCAATTTCCCTTATGAATATCGATGCATAAATACTTAATAAAATTCTCGCTAACCAAATCCAAGAACACATTAAAACAATCATCCATCCTGACCACGTAGGTTTTATTCCAGGGATGCAGGGATTGCTTAATATACAGAAATCCATCAACGTAATCCATCATATAAACAAACTCAAAGACAAAAACCACATGATCATCTCGCTAGATGTGGAAAAATCATTCGATGAGATCCAACATCCATTCATGATAAAAGTCTTGGAAAGATCAGGAATTCAAGAAAAGCAATCTACAGAAAACCAGTAGCCAAATTCAAAGTAAATGGTGAGAAACTGGAAGCAATCCTACTAAAATCAGGGACTAGACAAGGCTGCCCACTTTCTCCCTACCTATTCAACATTGTACATGAAGTTCTTGCCAGAGCAAGTCGACAACAAAAGGAGATCAAGGGATAAAAATTGGAAAAGAGGAAGTCAAAATATCACTTTTTGCAGATGATATGATAGTATATATAAGTGACCCTAAAAATTCCACCAGAGAACTTCTAAACCTGATAAACAGCTTTGGTAAAGTAGCTGAATATAAAATAAACTCAAACAAGTCAATGGCCTTTCTCTACACAAAGAATAAACAGGCTGAGAATGAAATTAGGGAAACAACACACTTCTCAATAGTCACAAATAATATAAAATATCTTGGTGTGACTCTAACTAAGGAAGTGAAAGATCTGTATGATAAGATCTCAAGTCTCTGAAGAAAGAAATTAAAGAAGATCTCAGAAGATGGAAAGATCTCCCATGTTCATGGATTGGCAGGATCAACATTGTAAAAACGGCTATCTTGCCAAAAGCAATCTACAGATTCAGTGCAATCCCCATCAAAAGTCCAATTCAATTCTTCAAAGAATTAAAAATGGCAATCTGCATATTCATCTTGAATAACAAAAAACCTCGGATAGCAAAAACTCTTCTCAAGGATAAAAGAACCTCTGGTGGAATCACCATGCCTGATCTAAAGCTGTACTACAGAGCAATTGTGATAAAAACTGCATGGTACTGGTATAGTGACAGACAAGTAGACTAATGGAATAGAATTGAAGACCCAGAAATGAACCCACACACCTATGTCATTTGATCTTCGACAAGGGAACTAATACCATCCAGTGGAAGAAAGACAGCATTTTCAACAAATGGTGCTGGCACAACTGTTGGTTATCATGTAGAAAAATGCGAATTGATCCATTCCTGTCTCCATGTACTAAGGTCAAATCTAAATGGATCAAGGAATTCCACATAAAACCAGAGACACTGAAACTTATAGAGGAGAAAGTGGGAAAATCCTCGAAGATATGGGCACACGGGAAAAATTCCTGAATAGAAGAGCAATGGCTTGTGCTGTTGGATCGAGAATTGACAAATGGCACCTCATGAAACTGCAAAGCTTCTGGAAGGCAAAAGACACTGTCAATAAGACAAAAAGGCCACCAGCAGATTGGGAAAGGATCTTTACCTATCCTAAATCAGATAGGGGACTAATATCCAATATATATAAAGAACTCAAGAAGGTGGACTCCAGAAAATCAAATAACCCCATTAAAAATGGGGCTCAGAGGTAAACAAAGAATTCTCACCCAAGGAATACCAAATGGCTGAGAAGCACCTGAAAAAATGTTCAACATCCTTAATCATCAGAGAAATACAAATCAAAACAACCCTGAGATTCCATCTCACACCAGTCACAATGGCTAAGATCAAAAATTCAGGTGACAGCAGATGCTGGCAAGGATGTGGAGAAAGAGGAACACTCCTCCATTTTTGGTGGGATTGCAAGCTTTCACAACCACTCTGGAAATCAGTCTGTTGGTTCCTCAGAAAATTGGACATAGTACTACAGGTGGATCACGCAATATGTCTTCTGGGCATATATCCAGAATATGTTCCAACTGGTAAGAAGGACACATGCTCCACCATGTTCATAGCAGCCTTATTTATAATAGCCAGAAGCTGGAAGGAACCCAGATGCCCCTCAACAGAGGAATGGATACAGAAATTGTGGTACATTTACACAATGGAGTACTACTCAGCTATTTAAAAAAATGAATTTATGAAATTCCTAGTCAAATGGTTTGACCTGGAGGGCATCATCCTGAGTGAGGTAACACAATCACAAAAGAACTCAGATGATATGTACTCAATGATAAGTGGATATTAGTCCAGAAACTTAGTATAGCGAGATATAAGATACAATTTGCCAAACACATGAAACTCAAGAAGAACGAAGACCAAAGTGTGGACACGTTGCTTCTTCTTAGAATTGGGAACAAAACACCCATGGAAGGAGTTACAGAGACAAAGTTTGGAGCTGAGACAAAAGGATGGACCATCTAGAGACTGCCATATCCAGGGGTTCATCCCATAATCAGCCTCCAAACGCTGACACCATTGCATACATTAGCAAGAGTTTGCTGAAAGGACCCTGATATAGCTGTCTCTTATGAGACTAGGCCGGCTGGGGCCTAGCAAGACATAAGTGGATCCTCACAGTCAGCTCTTGGATGGATCACAGGGCCCCCAATGGAGGAACTAGAGAAAGTCCCCAAGGAGCTAAAGGGATCTGCAACCCTATAGGTGGAACAACATTATGAACTAACCAGTACCCCAGAGCTCTTGACTCTAGCTGCATATGTATCAAAAGATGGCCTAGTCGCCCATCACTGGAAAGAGAGGCCCATTGGACATGCAAACTTTATTTGCCCCAGTACAGGGGAACACTAGGGCCAAAAAGTGGGAATGGGCGAGTAGGGGAGTGGGGGGGGGAGGGTATGGGGGACTTTTGGGATAGCATTGGAAATGTAATTGTGGAAAATACATAATAAAAAAATATTTAAATAAAAAACTGCCTTGAAATTTTATTATTTACTGGTCTAGGGGCTCTGAGAATATTGAATGTTGAATGAATCTATTAATGTTTAGAGATAAACCAGATGTAATATTGATATAGATATATGATTATATTCTTCTTTCTTTGAAAAGGAATTGGAATATTGTGCTTCAGTAGCAGGCATTTCTTCCTAGAAGTTTTATCCATCTTAATCCATTCAATAAGTGGTGGTTACTCAATATAAAAAAAAAAGAAAAAGAAAAAAGAAACAAAGTTTATATCTATGACTAAATTGTCATCAGTCTGTAGCCATATGCATAGTATTTAAAAGATTATTTGTCAGGTATAGCACATCTCTTTATGAGAATAATAGAAGTAGTTTCTCCTCTGGGGCCTAAAACCTGCCCTGTCACAGGTTTTTACCCTGGCATGTACTATTAGATAAGAGATTCCTTCTGTGGTATAGATCTTAAATTCAATCAGAATACAGTTGGTTTTAGTTATAACAATTGTGTCATAATTATACACTGCAGATACTGCTTATTGGTCCTATTGGCTTCATATTACATAAAGTCTATTACTGGCAGGAATGCACGTGACACTTTAGCCTGAATAGAATGTATGACCCTTTCCAGCTTCTCAAGACAGCTAATAGACCCAGAAGTTCCAGCTCAATTTCAACCTGATTTCTCCATAATCTTAACCAATGTGGCTTGACTCTATTGTCTACATGCAACCAATATTAGTGGCAATAACATTTATATTTCACAATGCTCCCTGTCCAAAAATTTATGGGGATACAGCCTAACTCAGTCCTGGGATTTTCATTGAACTTTATGGCTATTAGTGTCTTTTCCCATCTGTGTAGGCTGCTTGCCTTCAAACTCTTTACTGTTTTAATTATCCTTCCAGATGGTTTTACAAATATGTAAGACACTCAAAGGTTACCATCATGTAATGAAACTTTATTTTATAAAGGGGAGGTGATATCTCAGAAGATCCATCATCATCTGTTCCCACCAACAAGTGAAGTTTGTCTTGGACGGCAAAGGGATTAAAAAAAAAATAGCCAAGGCATCAGGAAATCATCGTTTGCATCAAAACTCCGTCAAAACTTTCATCAAAATGCTGAGTACACAAATACATATGAGGAAAACTACCTCATATGGCCTTCCAGAAGCTCCATTTTTTATGGGTTATCCTGTCTCCTCGTCCAGGGTGCTGCTGTTGATGTGAGACTATAGTGCATATTCCCAGTCGGACATTCTTGACAGGGCAATTCCCAGGCAGGTTCCCATGCAAGGAAAATCTTTGTTTCCTCCTAAGCTGACATTCAAGGTTGTGACGGAGTTTGTGTCCCAGCACCCTGACGTTTGACTCCTGAACTAGATGAACAATCTTTGCTCCAGTATATTTTATCATAGAGGTAGGGACTGCTGACGTGTTCACCATAGACTTTGTGGCCTAAGTCCCCAATCCGGGGCTTTATAATTTTCACCTGTGATGCTTTGTCCATTTTACATTCTATGAAATAGTACACAGCCCTTACAGACTTCCAGACATTCTAAGCACAGAATTTGGGTTTTTACCACATCTTTCTTTAGGAAATCCATCTTTAACAAATCCTGACATATTTGCCTTCAAATGACTGAAAGAGACCTGCTCTGTCCTTTCCATTCTATCTTTGATTACTATACTTTAAAACTTAAGCAGATTTAATTGACAGCCTATATCATTCAGATCTTCTTTATGCTCTCCAACATCATAAATATGACAAACCACTAATGCACCATAACACTCCTGGGGTATTGCTCAATTAATTTCTTTTTAATTCTCCTATGGATACAGCTTATCTTGATTAGGCATCAAACAACACCTCTCTTATTACCAGTCTTCAGTAATGTCTGTCCTTCTTTGTCTCGTAATTGCTGACATCCATGAGGAATCCACCTGCCAATAACCAACTGTCCTCAGGGACATGTATGAGTCAGTCACTGGAAATGATTTTCCTCATACTTCCACAGGGGAGGCAACATTTGCCTTCCAAGAACAATAGGTTATGTTTCTAGTGTGTCTATTCCTCATGGCACTCACACTGACCCCATAAGCTCCATGTTTTGCAATTTCCTGTGGCAGGTCCTTAGACTCTTGAATTTGTTTAAAGAAAATTCCTCAATTTGAGAAGTTCAGATAATGATCATTTGTCAAAATAACTTTTTAAAATTATCATAAAGGACTTTATCTGTATGCTGAACATTTTCAACTTCCTGGATATTAAAGGTAAGGCTGTGGGAGTATTTTTATTTGTGTTCACTCACTCCCTTCATTGTCTTATTCTTTCCAAGAGTACCAGTTAGGGGATACTAGGAAAGGTTCTTCAACCTAAGTTTAACTTGTACCATTCATCTTACCCACTATAAAACAATCAACCCCCCCAAAACAAACAAGCAAACAAACAAACAAAAAGCAAACAACAATAATAGCAACAGCAAATACACAACTTCCTTTCATCATGGATTTTTAAAAATATATTCTTTTCCAAATATGAGTCTAATAAGGATAATAGTATTTTTATTTTTTATTCTATTTGTTCTAGTCAATTTTTGTCAATTTGACACAAAGTAGACTCCTCTGGGAAGAGCAAACATCCCCTGAGGAATCACGTTCATCAGACTGGCCTATGAGCTTTTCTTTTGGGGCCTTTCTTGATTGATAACTCATAAAGTACATCCCAGCCAAGTGTGGGTAGTACCATACCTAGGTATGTAGGCCTGGACTACAGGAGAAAAATAACTGAAAACCTCATAAGAAGGAAGCCAGTAAGCAGGGTTCTCTGTGGCATCTCTTCAAGTTCCTGCCTTGGCTTTTTTTTTTTTTCCCATGATGGTCCATAACTTGTAAGATGAATAAACTCTCTCATCCCCTCAGTTGCTTTTGGTCCATGCTATTTATCACAGCAATAGAAAGCAAACTAATATATTTGTTATATTTCTTCCCTTAAGTGGGTGAGTTTGTTGTGGGCAGAAGGCTATATATTTTATCACCCAGAGCAAAGGCTACAAAAGTGTCACTGCAGGACACTTATTACACCATTCCACATATGTGCATTACAGGAATGAAAATTGCATTCTCTAGTCCATCATCCATTTAGAAATCATCTCTTTATGTTTGTGGTGGATCTTATTCAACAAGGAGGTATTCATTTTCATACCATGCAGAGAATAGGTCCACTTTGAGAGTTTACCTAATGATATTCTATTCCTAAAGAACCAGTCCTTGACTGCATTTTTTATAACCCACCAAAGGGAGCAGGTAATTACTGATATATGAAGAAGGTGCCATGATGAAAAACTGGCAAACAAGTTGCTAATAGCAGGATTACATCCATGAACATTCTACCTTCAGATGGACCAGCCTCAATTGCAAGCTAATAATCATCTCAGGAAACAGCTGACAGCTCCTCTCCAAACAATCTTTGGTTGTATGAGTCGTTGTTTGGCAAATATGTACCCCTGAGTTGGCAACTTTGAGTTTTTTTCAATAAAATAAAGAGGATAGTCACTTTGAATGAGGAGGAGGGAAGATTTGGAAGTATATGAAGTTGGAGGAAGCTATTTTTTATGTAGTTATTTTCTCCAAACTAGAGCATCCTCTCCTGGAGGAAAAAAGAGGGCTTATTTGACTCAAAAGCCTTGGGAACAAGAAAGTTAAGGACTTATAATTTCCTTTTGGAGTTTATAAAAGCAATTAAAAGTTTCAGGGGAGAAAAGACTCTCCAGTGTAGCTAACTACACCTTGCAGGAGGAGTTCCAATCATGTAGTTGTCAAAAGTCTCCATCTTGTTAGTTGACCCTATTGGTCTTCCTGTGGAGTTTCTACCTGCTTTTAGGCCCCATAATCCTTCTTCCTATTTTCTTATAAGAGTCCTCAAGCTCCATCTACTGTTTGTCTGTGGGTATATGTATCTGTCATAAGCTGCTGGGTAGAGCCAGTCCAAGGACAACATGCTCCTGTCTGCAAACATAACAGAGTATCATTAATAGTGTTAGGGATTAGTGCTTGCCCATCAGATGGGTCTCAAGTTAGTCCAATTATTGGCTGGCCATTCCCTACGTCTCTGACCTCTCCCCTGTGCCTGCATTAGTTGTGTACAGGATAAATTTTGGGTTGAAAGTTTGGTTGGTGGGTTAGTGTCTATGTTGCTCTACTGGAGTCCCTGCCTGGCTACAGGAGGTAGCCATTTCAGACTCCATATTCCCAATACTGTGAGTCAGAGGTTAGGTGGCCTCCATTAATTCTTGGGTGCCTCCCTTATCCGAGGTATCTGTCAATGAGATACCCTCCACCTCCTCACCCCTGTCAGAAGGAGACTTCTATTCATTTTCGTGGTCACCTAGACATCTCTCCTGTCATTCCCCAACCTCACCCTGAATCTTCCAGTCCCCTTCCCATCATACTTCCCTCCCAAACTCCTCTCTCCACCTGCCTCTAATGACTATTTTATTCATTCAAAGAAAATACACAGGCTGCACCTAGGCTTCCCTGCTCATATGCAGCAGATGTGCAGCTTGAACTTCATGTGCGTCCCAAATAACTGGAACAGGGACTATCCCCAAAACTGTTGCCTATACTTAGGATATGTTGTACAAGCTGGGCTGCCTTGTCTGACCTCAATGGGAGAGGAAACCCCTAGCTTCACAGAAACTTGAAATACCAGAGTGGGAGGGATACTCAGGGCTGCTTCTACCTGCTCAGAGAAGGGTAGGGGGAACTATTGTTGGAGGGGGTGACCAGGAGCAGGGTAGTGAGTGAACTATAAAGTGAATAAATAAAGAAAATAAAATTATATAGAAAATAGTTATCTGTATATGCTACTGTGTGTCTTTCTGGTGATGTACCTGTGTTGACTTACCTATGATATTGTAAGTGATATCACCTCAAAGCTAGACTTGGATGCAGTTATGTTGTTCCCTCATTCTGGGACCTTTTCTATGATGGATGTACAGTTGTTCACATTTCCCACAGAAGTCTGTACCTTCTACAGTTCTCATTAAAAGTATGTTCTTTTAATCATATATTTCATGTACTTGCAATCGTTCTTGCTGAAAAGTGAAACCTTTCATTATAGTGAATGGAAATCCTGAGAATTGAGTCACTGGTTATTTTTAATTTCAGAAACACAGTCTTCCCTCTGTTATCACAGGAGATTAGTTTCTAGATTGTCAATCCCAGTGACACCAAAATTGAAGATACTAATGTGTCTACTACATAAAAATGTTATATCACTAGATTTTAAATCAACCTGGCATAATGTAAAAATAAGCACACAGTAAGGCAAACATACTGTAAAAATGTGTAGATTCGGAAAACCCACTGAGTGTCATAGCTTCACAACAGAATACCCTGTGGAATATTGGAAAAGTACTGTACTTCTGTAACTTTCTGGGCTAAGCAGTGTAACAGAGTTTTGCCATGAAATACTGTTAGCCTTTTAAAGAATGAAAATTCAAAGCATAGTTTCTATCAAATGCATAGACATTTGTACCAGCTCATAGTTCAAAAGCTATAAATACAAACATCACAAATCAGGAGTCATCTATAGAATGGAAGTATAATTTAAATCAGTACATCATAATTTTTTGAAAACAAAGAAAAATATCTTAATTTTCAAAAATATTCTTAACATTCAGTTGTTTGACCCATCAAATACACAACCTTTGGAGATAGAGGGATTAGTGTATCTCAACTCATTCTATAGTAATCGTATGATTTCATTTGGAAGGGAAGTAGTTGCTTTGGCCAGTTCACTGTATCATAACAAAATATCAGAGGATTTATTCTATAAGTAGAAACTTTCCTTCTTAAAGTTTTGGACGCTGGGAAACTGAAGATCAGATTAGTGTATTGCTAATAATATAATAATTAGTGTATTGCTAATACATAAGGGGTCAGGGACTGCTCATCAGTACATCACTATATTGTTCTTTCAGGTGATTTATATTCTGTTCCAAACATCCACACGGGGGGAAGTTTACACCTGCCTTTAGTCCAGCTGCAAGAAATTTGATTTCCTTTTCTGTCCCACATAATGACCCATGTACCCATATTTATACACATACATATACACATAAATTAAAAAAAATACAAGTAGGGACAGAAAGATGGACTAGTAGTTAAGAGCATGCACATTTGATTCACAGAGCTAACCAGTGATTAACACAATTGACTCAAAACTACCTGTAACTCCAGCACCGAGGGAATCTAAATATTATAAGTGTGAGTATGCCTGTGCCTTTTTAAGATATCTGTTAATGATTAAAGTCTCAATAGACTCAGAACTCATATCTGTAGTAAAAACATATCATCTTAGTAGGTCACCCCTCCCAAAAGATCAAGTAGGACTTGCTTCATTCTCTCTGTTCTGTTCCCCCAGACACAACCCTGTTGTCCCTAACACTGCAACAAAACACCATCCTGCCCTTTGACCTGTTCACATCCTTATGAATCCCTCAGAGGATCAGCTGTGGTCTCTATTTTTCTCCTCATTGCTGTGTCCCATCCTCCAACTCAGACAGATACTGCCACCCATCCTCACTTCCTGCCCAACCCACTAACCACACCTGCTGGAAGATCAGGTCTGCTGCCCCAGACATTCTCCATTGTCTCTGTTCTCCAGATGCTGCCATCAGGAACTTCCCTACCACTGCAAAAGAACATCAGATGGAGCCTCCTCTCTCCTCTTTCCACACCTTCTTTGAATCCTACAAACCATCTCTCCCTGGCCATCCTTCTGCCAGCCTTCAAAATCAGTGAGTATTCTCTTTGAAACATGCCAGTAAAATAGACAATACTCAGCCACTCTGAAAATCCAGACAGAAAACAGAAACCAAGAAAACAAAACAAAACAAAACAAGCAAACAAAAAACCCAAAACACTGAACCAACAGAGACAAACCAGAAATCAGCAAGAGACCTATGATCACACCAAACACATGTGCTTAGATGCCAGCATAAGAACACAATCAAGATCTTCCAACCAAGCAAGTAGCCCACAGGAAAGAAGGCCAAGGGGTAGAAGGTGATCCTGGCCTCCACTGTCATGAAGAAACAGAAGGAAAAATGGTGGCCAATCCTTTGTTTGAGAAAAGGCTCAAGAACTTTGGCATTGGGCAGGACATACAGCCAAAAGATACCTAAGGTTTCTTCAACTGGCCTCACTAAATCAGAATGCAGTGGCAAAGGACCATTTTTTATAAGCAGCTCAAAGTATTTGTTATTAATCAGCTCACACAAGCTCTGGGCCTGCCAGCAGCTAACCAGCTGCATATGCTTGCCCACAAGTATAAAGTCTCCTTGCCACATCATTATCAAACTATAAATGTAGAGAAAAAAAGAAAAAAATATTAAAACTCCAAGGGAAAAATGCCAAATAACATATGAATGCACATGCATTAGAATTACTTCTGACTTTTCAATAGAGACTTGTTGGGCTGGGGAAGGTTACAGAGACTCAAAATCAGAAGGGCCTGGACAGATGTGCTGCAAACTCTAATAGAACTCTGGTGCCAGCCCAGATAACTATACCAAGCAAAACTTTCAATTATTATAGATGGAGAAAATAAGATATTGCATGATAAAATCTAACTTAAATATTATGTTTCTACATATCTAGCCCTACAGAAGTCAATGGAAGGAAAACTTTAAACCAAAGAGATATTAACTATACCCATGAAAACACAGGAAATAAATAATCACACACCAGTAAAAACAAAGGAAGGGAAACACACACATACACACACACACACACACACACACACACACAACAAGCCAAACACAAAGCCAAGGATCACAGAGGTCTCTCAAAAATCAGTGGGCTCAGTTTCCTAATAAAATGACACAGGCCAATGCAAGGGAAGCTAAAACAGGATTCTTTTTCTGGTGTATCCAAGAAACATACATCAGCACCAAGGATAGATATTAAATCCGGCTAAAGGGTTGAAAAAGATAAATATACAAAACCTATGGGACACAATAAAAGCAGTGCTAAGAGGAAAACTTATGTACATTCTTATGGGGCACAATGAAAGTGGCACTAAAAGGAATGTCCATAACACTAAGTGCATACATAAATAACACAACATAACAAAGAAACAAGAAAAAAATCAAAAATCTGGAAAAGTCTCAAACCAGCAACTTAAAACTTGTAAAGCTCTAGATCAAAGATATGAAAGCTCACACAAGAGGAATAGATGAAGATAATCAAATTGAAGATGGAAATCAATGAAAGGGAAACAAAAAGAATGATACAAAGAATCAATTAAATCGAGTTGGCTTTCGAGAAAATCAACAAGGGGAACAAACTTTATTCCAAGTAACACCAAAACAGTGTTTATTCAACTTCATAACATCAGACACAAAAAGGAAAATAAGACACTGAGGAAATACAGAGAATTATAAAGACATACTTACTTTTGAATTCAGGGTTCCACAATATTGGTAAATCTAAAAGAAATGAAGAATTACTCACCATGTTCAAATTGGATTCATCCCAGAGATTCCGGAATTTCCAAATGAGTAAATGAAGTCTATCACATAAATAAACTGAAAAAATGTGAACTGCATCTCATTGAATGTTGGAAAAGTCTTTGACAAAATCCAACACTTGTTCATGACAAAAGTCCTGGTCCTGGAGCTATTAAGGATAAAATATATATCATGTATATGTGTGTGTGTGTGTGTGTGTGTGTGTGTGCAGGTGCATGCAGAGAAACTCAAAACAACTTTACTAAAGTCATGAACAAGACAAGGTTATTCATTTTCAATACAGAAGTTAAAATTCTAGTTAAAGAAATAAGGGAAGAAGAAGGAGAACAAGGGGATACAAATTAGAAAGGAAGAAGTCAAAGTATCATTATTTGCAAATGATATGATTGCCAGGTTCAGCTTCGCCACAAAAGAGACAGTGTGACATGGTTCCCACCCTCAGAGCAGAGACAGCAGGGCGTGGGTCTTCTTGAGTGCTGACAGTTGCTGTAGGCATAAGTTTTGCTTGTATAATAAATGTTCTCCCTGCCAAGATTAATGACTCCATGATAAGCAGAACAACACAATTCCAGGAAGCAGGAATGTGTCTAGTGTTCCACAGCAAAATAATAACGTATGACCTTCAAGACATTCCTTAAGGCTATGAGAAGGCACTCTGAAAATATGATTTCCAGAATATAAAAATCAATGTAAGAACCATTCTTTCCAAGGATTTCTCAACAGCGTGAAGTATGAGGATGCAATAAGAATTGTATGAGGGATTCATGGACCTGAAAGAACAGAGAGGCAGCTGCACTAATGAGCCAGTTTTATCAGAAAAATTTTAAGGAAGCCAATAACGAGATTCAGAGAGTGGTGATCTCAAGATAAGATCCCACCCAGCTAAGTTTATTGTTAGTATTTGCAGTTGAACAAAGAATAGTTCAGACTTTTAATTTGGAATGAACTACAACCCATAAATGGAAGGCACATTTATGATCCAGATCTTGAGGTTGGAAGACACAGGGTTTTGATCCAGATCTTGATGAAGAGTGGACACAAAAAGTTTGTCCCAAACATGGATTTATACACCTTTAATATCAGCATTCAGTAGACTGAGCCATGCAGATCTCTGAGTTCAAGGTCTGCTACATAGCAAGTTCCAGAACAGCCAAGATTAGGCAGTGAAGGATTTGGAAAACAGAAAGCTGGAGAAAATATAATAGAACAGTGGGGCAATGTTCCACCTTCAGTAAGCAGCAGAACTTGGCAGCTTTGGCCATGTGACTCTATCTTTACAGTCAAGGAACTAAGGTCATAAAATACTGAATCATGGGATAATCAAAAGATAAACTGAGGTAAATTATTGAATTGATATCCAATTCCCAAGGAAGTAGTGCAAAAAAAAAAAAAAAAAAAAAAGACTGGAGTGTTGTCTGCAAGAGAGAGTGATCTCAAACAGAAACCAGACCTGTCAGCTTCCATCTATCACTGATGCTGACTTCTTCATCTACTGCTCACAAACAGCCTTTACTGAGGCTGGCACTCAGCATATGCTAGTATACATAAGTGTCCATAAAAATATGACTAGGGAATTCCTACCACTGATAAATATTTTCAGTGAAGTGGATGAATGCAAGATTAAAAACAAAAAATCAGTAGTCCTTCTGTACACAAATGACACATACCTTATAAGTGTATAGAAAAAATTCAGGGAAACAACTCTCATTTCAATTGCTTCAAATAATATAAAACATCTTGTGGTAACTCAAACAAGCAAGTGAATGCTCTGTATTCAAAAACTTCAAGCCTTTGAAGAAAGAAACTAAAGATTTCTCAAGATGGAAAGATATCTCATGATCATGGAACTGTAAGCTTAACGTAATGAAAATGGCCAGCCTACCAAAAAATAATCTATAGATTCAATGGAGTTCCCATAAAAATTCCAACGTAATTCTTTACCTTGACTGAACAATTCTCAACTTCATAGAGAAAAAAAACCAATCAAACAAAAATAACCAACCAACCAACCAATGAAACAAACAAAATGTTGATAGCTAAATCAATCCTAAACAATTAAAATTATGCTAGAAGTAATATCACACCTGATTTCAAATTGTACTACAGAGCAATAGTAACAAAAATTGTATGGTGCTAGCATAAAGATAGATACATTGAACAATAGGATCAAGACGAAGACTGAAACATAAAGTCACTCATCTATTTGACACCAATTTTTGGTAAAGAAGCCAAGAGACAAGCATATATACTAGAAAAAGACAGAGCATGTTCAACAAATGATAAAGGTTATACTATCTGTCTTCATGTACAAGACTGCAACTATGTCAATATTTATTAACCTTTATGCAACTCAAGCTCAAGTGGATCAAAGACCTCGACATGAACCAAGCATATTGTACCTCATAGATGAGAAACTTTGGAATTGCCTTGAACATGATGGTATAGGAAACAACTTTCTGAACAGAATACTGATAGTACAGGCAATAAAGGACCTCATGGAATGTAAAAGCTTATGTATGGCAAAGGAAACTATAAATAGGACAAAGCAGAGGCTACAGAATAAAATATTTTTCCCAACTTTACATCTCCTAGATGTCATACATCCAAAATATATAAAGACCTCAAAATGAGGTGTAGACAAACAAGGAATTCGATTAAAAATGGGTAACAGATATAAAAAAAGAATTCAGATAGAGGAATCACAAATGGTTGAGTAACACAAAGAAACTTTCAATATCCATAGCCACCTGGTAAATACAAATTAAAATTATTTTGAGATTCCATATTATACCTATGAGAAAGAATGAGATCAATAGCACATGTAGCAAGGATGGGCAGCATGGGTAACTCTCTTCCTTTGGTGGTGGGAGTGCAAAACTGTTCAGCTGCTATGGAAATTAATATGAAGGTTTTTTAGAAAATCAGAAATTGTTCTACTTCAAGACAAAGCTATACCACTCCTGTAGGTATACCGAAGGGATGTCTTGCCTTAACACAAGGATGTATGCTGCACTATGTTCATAGCAGCTTATTTAATAATATCCAGAAATTAGAAACAACCAAGATATCTTTCAGCTGAATAATAGATAAGGAAAATATGATACATTTATACAGTAGAGTATTACTCAAGTGTTTTAAAAATATCACCATGAAATTTGGAGGCAAATGGATGTAACTAGAAAAAATAACCATGATTGAGGTAACTCAGGTCACAAAACACAAATATGATATGTACTCACTTATAAGTGTATACTAGCTGTTATTTAAATGACATTCAAGCTACAATCCACACCTCCAAATTTGTCAGGTTAATATGAGGAATATAGGAAGAAGCATGGATCTATTTCAGAAGGGGAATAAAATAGATTTTTGTGTAGACTTGTGATGGGTCGTGATGGGAATGGAGAGATTAGTTGGGTGTGTGGGTGGGTGGTTGAAGAGAATTTGGGGAGAGACAGGAGGAATTAAGGAGTATTTATGCAGGAGTGTATACTGGGAACCTTCTGGAATCTATGAGGGTGGCACTAGTGAAGGCTGCTAGTAATGGAGAATATAGATTCTGAACTGGGCATCTTTTACAGCCAGGGAAGGCTTCCAGTCATAGGCCGTAGTTGCATTTGGTCAAGTTGTGGGTTGAAGAGTCCTCTGGAGGTCCTCAACAACTCAGGATGATGCTAAGACAGATGGTTGGTTACTGTCTGAAACCGGACAACAGGTATCCATTGCCAAAGTCAACACCCTCACAGCTCATTGAAAGTAGAGAGGTAAACCTGGCACCTGCCTGGACTGGTACTGTGCACTCTACTCTTGTTGGTAGAAGAAGGTACTCTGCAGACTACCAGAAGAGCAACTTGTACACCAACCCAACCACAAAACCTTTCACATAACATCTGCCACGTCTACAAGATACACTGGGGTAATGGTAGCGCATAATTAGTGGGAGTGGCCAACCAATCTCTGCTTTAACTTGAGGCCCATGCTCAACACTGATTCAATGGCCAGAAACAGTGAGTGGATAGCTCAGAGACCTAGGGTAGAATCAAGCAGGACTGGTTCAAAAATAATTGTAAATGAATAAATAATATAAAGTAAAATCAATAACGATTCCTAGGTATATTTTGCTATAGTTATAAACCCGTGCTTTGTCTAGACATCATCAGAGAGGCTTCCTCTGGAAGCAGATGGGAGCAGGTACAGAGACCCATAACCATGCATTACCAAGAAAGAGTTTAAACTGGGGGTTTCCAACAGGTCCTTCCCTTTAGAGGTCAGGAACCCCGAAGAAGAGAAGGAGGAACGATGATAAGAGTCGTTGTGGACAGAGAACACCAGGAGAACATGCCCCCCAAATCAACTATGTAGCGCCCCAAAGGGTTCACAGAGACGAAGTGGGAAGCACTGGGCCTGAATGCATTTGTACCAGGTCTTCTGTGTATATGATATAGTTGTTAGCTTGGTGTTTTTTGTGGGAACCCTAACAGTGGGTGTTGATTTATCTCTGATTCTTTTGCTTGCTAGTAGAACTCATTTCCTAACTTTTGGGTTACTGTGTCCAACCACAATTTGTGGGCTTTTTCTTTGACTTGTTTTTATCTTATTCTGTCATATTTGGTTGTTGTCTCTTAAATAACTACTTCGTCTGTAGGATGGGGTAGCTGGGAATAGTAGAAGGAAGATAAAATTTGTTCCATTTTTATTATATGAGAGAAGAATATTTTCAATAGAAAAATAATCTTGTTTTAAAGGAGAAAAAAAACTTGTGCTATTTACTAAGAACTCATGCAATTACAAAGAGTTCTAAATATCCCTAATAATTAGGAAATCCAATATAAAAACACAAGCTTTCGTTTTACATCAGTTCTGTTTAAAAAAAAAAAAAAAGACTCAAAAGCATAAGTAAAAGAACAAACATAAAACAGCACCTATGATTTGAATCTCAGTGCTTTTTCTCTTTTAATCTAAATACCTTTCTTGGTCTCCCTAGCATTCAAGTTTAAATCTATATTAACATGTTGTCTAAAAACAATTTTACTTCAAAAAATTAAATAATAAACAACTAATGGAGAACAAGTTTTAGAGACAGTATAAGAACAGAGTACATTACTGTGAAGAATGCAAAATTTTCCAGCAATTATGGAAAAATATATAAGTTCTGTCACCCCCCAAAATAAAATAAACCTATTATCCAATTCTGCAATCTCTTGTGTTGCTATGTTTATAAAAGAATATGTGACTCATGAAGATACTCTGATCCAATGTTCACTGAAGCATTATATACAACAGGCAAGATATTAAGAAATATTTGGAGATTTCATAGTGGAGAAGAATTTTGTTATATGATAATATATATTTATGGTACAATACATATGTTCTTAAAATAAAATAAATATTGATGGGCTCAAATTATGATGGCTTAAATTAAGGTTTTTCAACTTTGTGATGGTTTGTGAAATAATTACATGCTGTATTTAAAATTATTTCTTTTGATTTTTTCTTGATTTATTATAAAAGTATCATACCTGTCTCATGGTCCTGTGCTGTGGCAATAAGCAAGAACATCAATCACCCATGAACTCAATATGAAACAACCTGTGCTCCATAGGGTACTTCATTACACTTCTGCAGAAAGGTGAATCTCACCTTTTAGTATTTCAACCTAACAGTAGATGTATTGAGATATGTCTTCACTGTAAATTAGGGAGCATGATGGAGTATTACTTAGGCACAGCAAAGAAAGAAATGCTATATGGGTATACACTCCACATTTCTCTCTCTGGGATTTTGAACATTCAGTAAGATCAGTAAACCTGGCAGTGGGATGATTCTCCTTCAACAGCATGCTAAGCCAACTCAGAAAGAAATTGACCCTTTTGCATAGTCACCTTAATGGAAAATGTGGATATACACTTTCTCTAAGCAATGAATTAGAAAAGGGCTTTCTTATAAGTAAGAAAAGGTAGACTGATTCAGAAGTCCTTAGGTATGGAAGAAAGAGGAAATGGTACTGTATTGCTCTTCCTGAGATTCGAAGGGCGTGGTAAAGGGAAAGAAAGAAAGAACTTCATGTTTTCTTTTTTATCTTTATGAATATTTTATAGTACTTAAATATATTAAAATAAGAAGCAGAAATAAATTGTGACATTTGCAATAATGTGGGTGACCTTAAAGGTATTATGTAAAGTAAGTCAGAAAACCAAGGAAAATTATATGTAAACATGGTTATTCATAGAATATCAAAGTCATACATAGTCATTAAAACAGAATAGTACATAGTTATTAGGAGATGATAGAAATGAGGATGTGTTGGTCTGAAGTATCAAATTTTAATTATATGATAAGCAAGTCTTGTGTACATCTTGGTGATACTAGATAACTATGTGGACATTCATTAGTCAACTAAGCCAGCTATTTCACAACAAGCCTGAATATGGTATGTGTAGTCAGTTCTATAAGGATACCCACTACTTGAGGGGCTGGAGAGAGGAAATGGAAGGGAGAAGTGATATAATTCTATTTTAATTTCTAACTTTTTTTTTAAGAAAGCAAGATGAACACTATGGGAGGCAAACCCAGTAAACCATTCCTTCATGAACTCCCGCTTCAGTCCCTGCCTCCAGGCTCCTATCTTGGGTTCCTATTCAGACTTCCTGCCTTGACATCCCTTAATGAAGGACTGAAATGTTGAAGTGTAAGCCAAATAAATCCTTTGCTCCCCCCCCCAAAAAAGGATACCCACTACTCAGCTTCATCTTATATGAAAAGTGTTTTTGTTTACAAGCAATGTAGTTTACAATCCTTCTGCAAACATGCAAGTATGAATTGAACTGAGAAGCTAAGTATATATGCAGGAAAAGTAAAAATCTCTCTTCAAGGTGGAAGTACCACAGACTAATAGTTCCCTGGAGATGCTGTTATATCCAAGGGCACTGTGTCAGCTAAATGTGTGCTTAGCAATACGCACACAACCCTGGTCAGTCAAATATGAAATGCAGGGGATTGTTTAGTGAGTTGAATTCCTGCTAGCACTGCTACTTTTTCTATTGATGATTTAAAGCACAGTCATTTGGAAAAAATAAAAAATGATATTTACATAGCATAACATTTTATTTTTTATTTTTCTCTAGAAAGCTCATCTTCTGCTGATGTATCTCCTTGACTAATCTTATATGATGGAAATGTCTTATATTCAATGTCATTGAAGAGTCTATTCATGTTTATCATGAGAAAATAATTATTTCACATTTACATCTTATGTTTTCAGCAAGTCAGCAGTTATTAATCCACTCAGATCTACAAATCTATCAGTGTTAAAATTTCAGAGTTTTATTCAAAATTCTGCCTACTGAGGTTTTTATTCACAACACACATCATACAACACTAGCATATCTTCAACATTTCAGATAGAAATGGTGTCATGGTAGCACTTGAGTCATTTTTTTATAAGATTTATTTCCTACTCTCTGGCATGCCCTTTTTTCATAATTCCTGATAAAACTTCTATTATTTTACTTGTTATTATTGGCAAAGATATCAAATAAACCATAATCAAGAGCCTTTGAAGTATCTTTGGATAGCATTTTTGATATCGTTAAGTAATTAAAACAAGAAGTATGCTTAACAGTGTAAGGCCAAGTCAATTTTCTGCTGGTATTTATTAACACTGTGGGAATGATTCACTGAATATTCTGCTATATTTCAAGAGGGCTGATTTGTTTCAGATCCAAAGTCAAATCTGATCACTTACTAAGGTTAGAATCACACTTGATTTAATTCATCATAATCCACTCTTGATCTTCATAGTCCATCAATGTCACTCATCAGTCAAACAGGCAAGCTGGAAAAATATATGATAGAAACCAGCCATCCATTATCACCATAACTGTGACTGTGATTCTTCTAAAAATGTGGTATTAAAAAGATCTCTGCATTTTCATGGCATTTTAACTATAAAAATCCTCACATCATGAGAATCGGAAACAGGTTTGATGCTATTTCATGTCATGATGTGTTTATCCCATGCAATAGATATAATGAAAACAATTCATAACATACTGGGGGCATGGTGAGAGGAACCCAAGGCAGTTTTTCTGTTGTTGTTGCTACTCTTTTTTTAAAATTGTTTTATTTATTTACATTCCAAATGTTGCTTCTATTCCCAGTCCTCCTCCAAGAGTTCTTCACCCTATCCCTGTCCCCTTTGCCTCTGAGACAGTGCTCTCCCATCAACTCCACCTCCCCCTCTCTGAATCCCCCTTGCTTGGGGCATCAAGTCTCTATAAGATTAGGCACTCATCCTCTACCACTGAGGCCAGACAAGGAAATCATCTGCTTCATATATGCTGTGGGCCATGGACCAGCCCAAGTATGCTCTTTGGTTGGTAGCTTAGTCTCTGGGAGCTCCAAGAGGTCCAGGTTTGTTGATACTTTTGGTCTTTCTATGGGGTTGCCAACTCTTCCATAGTGGTCCCTGACCTCATTCCTGAGTGACTGGTCCAGCTTTTGTTCTTGATTGTAAACAAATGGTATTTTAAATTTTGTTGAATAAATTCCAGTTGAATGACTATACTTATATACCTCCCTCACTGATATCATATTATGTTCCATTCTTTATCCAGTGCTTCAATTATGTGGTAAATGAAAATTATGTATAAGCTACGATTTCAGAATATAAATGTCTTATTATAGCAAGGTAATTCTTAAAATAAATACAAATCACTAATATTCTTTTTAGGAAAAACTATTTTGATGTCTGCTACTACATGTCCATCTATAATGACAACCAGGTTCATCTTGTCTTTAGCAATTTAGTACAAAATGTCTCTAAAATTCTGAAATAATCAGTTTTGCCAAATCACAAAAAGCTAGGAGCTGGTCACAGACTTGAAACCATTCTGTTCTACAGAGAGTGTCAACACTCAGCAATGTAGTAATGGCAGGCTCAGTCATCAATGCTTTCTTATGCTGTGAGTTAAGGAAATGTCTTCTGAACACTCACTCAAATACTTAGGACAAAAGGCAGAGACAGTCAAAGGAAAATCTGCTCTTCTATTCCAGACTTCTCAAATCCATGTTACCCCTTGTTATAGAAGAACATGCAAAATGTACAATATTGCTTTTTATTCTGGTATGTTCCATTTCTTTTAATGCTCAGTCTTGTAAAAGGTCTGTAACTTTTTTGTATTTTTAGAGATAGTACAGACATCATAGAGATAATAAAGAACATGTGATATTTAATAAATAATGATTCTATCCAACATTCTATCATCATATCCTTTATCACCCTCAGCAAGTACTGAGAAACACTGGAAAACACATCAATTCATCCAGTGTTACTCATGGGATGACAATTGCATCTTTCCACTTGGGTCCTTCTGATTTTGATGTGATTTTTCTGGGTTAACCATTTATCGTTCTGCTCCTCTTATCCACAGGTGATTGAGATTGAATCCAGTCCTGGATTCAATGAGAGCCAAACGATGCCTTTCTGTTTCCATTATGGTTCAGATTCTCCACAAACCTTATCAATAGGAAGCAGTTGTGAAGGACTAGAAAAAAGGAGAGAAGAAAGTGGGAGTGAGAAGAAGGAAGAGAGAAAACTGAATATTTCTTCTCTCTCTTCTAGCCTTCAATGACAAGTTAACCCATGGCTCACATCCTTATTAATTTTAGGCCAGTATAGATGCTGCTCCTACAAAGCAAGCATTAATGTGTTTCGATCTTACTAGAGAATTTGTTGCTTTCTGTTCTTCTATCTATACAACACTGTGCAGATAATGTTGCCTTCTACTGCTAATTTTTGTTAATAGGTAGCCCATAATCTCTATCACTTTTATCAACTTACTTAACTAATTATTTGAGATAATTTCTTGGACAAAGGGTACACAAAATATTCTATTTTTCTAAATAGACACTGACTTTTATATAAAAAGTTAAAATTGATTTCATTTTTTTACATATAAAAACAATCCCTTTTCACTTTTATTCAGCTGCAAGCCTTCTGAACATTATTACATATTAAATGCAAGCAGGATTTAAGAGGAATGTGTACACATTAAAGACATAATTTAATTTAAATCCAGATGTATGAAGTAGCTATTTTCTAGTATAATAATAAACAAAGGCTTTGCTTCCACAATTAAACCCAGCAATCATCCCAGGCTTATGCACCTGCCTCTGCATTACTTTGCAGCTTTTACAGGAGTCGACACTCTCTTTATATGGCCATGGCTGAGGGAGCACTAAAAGTTGCCATTTTAAATCCTCTTCTAAAAGATAATTACTTTTCAAATAAAATTTCCTTTCTATCCAAAGGTGAAAAAAAATAATGATGGCCTATATTTCCTATTTTTGTTCCTCTTACAACACATCAAAATAAAAATGACATGTTTCATGTATGATTTGAGGACGTTTTATGTCAGAACCCATAAACACAAATGTTCATGTAGAAATGTATAAACATTTCTAGGCACCTACACATTTATTAGAATGACTTGTGCAATATTAAGATAAGAAATTTGAATTTTATCCTATGGTATTGCTGTTTCTACCACCTAACCACATTTTATTTTAGCTGTCTTCTTCACAGCTACTGCTATTTTATTTATGAAATACACAACAGACTTATCATAACATTTGCTAATGTCTGTCATAGTAGTAAAATTTAAATATTATTTATATAAGAATTAATATACTAAAACTCTTTGTCATTCTTCCACTGTGAGACCTCTGGGTTGTTTCCATATTCTGGCTATCACAAATGAGGTCACTATGGACATAGTGAAACATGTGCCCCTGTGGCATGGTGGGACATCTTTTGGGTATATGCCCAAGAGTGGTATGATTGGGTCTTCAGGTAGATCTATTTCCAATTTTCTGAATCTGATATGGAAATAGTGAAGTTCTTTTCCCCAATCTGTAGGTTGCCAATTTTTCATATTGACTATGTCCTTTGTGTTACAGAAGCTTTTTTAGTTTCATGAGATCCCATTTATCAAGATGTTCCACAATGGAAGAATGGATAAAAGAAATGTGGTTCATTTATACAATGGAATACCATTCAGCTATTAAGAATGGTGATATCATGAGTTCTGCAGTTAAATAGAAAGAACTAGAAAATATCCTGAGTGAGGTAACTCAGACCCAAAAGAATCTACATGGTATATACTCTACTAATAAGTGGATATTAGATGAAAAAAAGTATAGACTATCCAGGATACAAGCTACAGAACTCAAGAAGGTTAACACCAGAAGGGCTTAAGTGAGTATGGGCCAATCCCACTGTAAGGGAGAAGAAAACAATTATGGGAGGTTGGGAGGGTTGGGACCAGGGTGGAAGAGGGGAAGAGGAAGGGAAAAGAGGAACATCATCAGATATTGGGAGAAACAAGAGGGAAGCACTGAATAAATGGAAACAGACAACCTTGGGAGGTTGGAGGTTGAAGGACCCTCTAAAAAGTACCAGAGACCTGGGAGGTAAGACATTCTCAGGACTCAAAGGAAGGATCTTTAGATGAAATGCCCAACAGTGGGGAAAGAGAACTTGTAGAATCCACATCCAGTAGAAAGACAGGCTATTCCACAGTCTAAAACTCTGACCCAGAGTTGCTCTTGTCTAAAAGAACTACAAGGACAAAACTGGAGAAGAGACTGGGGGAAATATGTCTAAATTGGGATCCATCTCAAGAAGATCTCCAAGGCCTGACATTACTGATGTTATGGTGTGTTCATAGACAGGAGCTTACCATGGCTGCCCTGTTGAGAGGTCCTACAAGCAGCTTACTGAGATACCTGCACATATTTATACCCAACCGATGGACTGAAGTCAGGGGACCCATGTAGTTGAATCAGGGAAAGGCTTGAAGAAGTTGACATGGAGGACGAAGATCCCATAGGAAGACCAACAGTCTCAACTAACCTGGACCCCTGAGATCTCTCAGACACTGAGACACCAACCAGGAAGTATACAGTAGCTGGTCTGAGGCCCCAGAAGACTGCCTGGTCTGGCCTCAGTGAGACAACAGGCATCTAACCATCCAGAAACTTGAGGCACCAGGGAATGGGGAAACTTGGCAGGCTGGGCTGGGGTGGGACTTGTTGAGAACATCCTCTTGGAGATGGGGGATGGGGTGGGGAGGAAGAATGGGATGAGGAACTGTAGGAGACCTGACCAGGAGGGGAATAAGAATTGGACTGTAAAAAAAAAAAAAAAAAAAAAAAAAGACTAAAGATAAAATAATAATAATAAAATATATTGTATGTTTTTGCTAGGTTTTAATACAATGCAAAACTTTCTATCAAGATTTTTCTTCAAGTATTCTAAACAAAATTGCATACTATATATTTTGAAAACTGTTTTTCAAAGAATGTTAAGATACTCAAAATAAAATAAATTTTCTATTATAAAATACCAGAAGAAAAAAAAAAAGAATAAAACATGTTTGCCTTTAATTACAAGCCTACTAAGTGAATTGTGGTAAATAATTATCTGAGATAGCATTTGGAACATTGGAATTCTTAACTTTTTTCTCAGCTTGTCCTTAATGCATGGAGTCATGCTCTCCCATGTGGTTAAATGACTGGGATACAGTTTATTTCTTCCCTTTGATGTTCTATTTATTTTTATTTTTTATATAATTTATTTATTATTTTACACTCCATATCCCCTCCCCGTCCACCCTCCGACTGTTCCACATTCCATACCCCACCCCACCTTGTGTCTCCACGTGACTATCCCCACTCCCCTCCCAACCTAACCTCTAAACTCCCTGGGGCCTCCAGTCTCTTGAGGGTTAGGTGCATCATCTCTGAATGAACACAGACCCTGCAGTCCTCTACTGTATGTGTGTTGGAGGCCTCATATCAGCTGGTGTATGTTGCCTTTTTGGTGGTTCCAATGTTTGAGAGATCTCAGGAGTCCAGATTAATTGAGACTCTTGGTCCTCCTTCAGGGCCACCCTTCTCCTCAGCTTCTTTCAGCCTTCCCCAATTCAACAGGGGTCAGCTGCTTCTGCCATTGTTTGGGTACAAATATCTGCATCTGACTCTTTCAGCTGCTTGTTGGGTCTTTTGGTGTGCAGTCTAACCTGTTATCTCCCGAGGGGATGCAGTTTTGAGTGCCACTCCTGTGCACGCAGCTGACTCACTGCTGCCAGTCCTCAGCCAACCTATACACAACTCCTTCAAGTATGTTAGCTGTGTGTCCAGACTAGTTGTATGTCAACTTGACACAAACTAGAGTGACCTGAAAGGAGGGATCCTCAACTGAGAAAGTGCATCCTTAAGATCCAAGTGTAGGATAATTTCCTAATAAGTGATTGATGGGAGAGGGCTCAGTCAATTGTGAGTGATGCCACCCCTGGGCTGGTCATCCCAGGTTCTATACAAAAGTAGGCTGAGCAAGCCAGTAAGCAGCATCCCTCCATGTCCTCCTCATCAGCTCCTGCCTCCAGGTTCCTGCCCTGTTAGTTATTCTGTAAAAGCCTCCATTGATGAAACATTGGGAAGTGGAATTGTAAAATAAATATACCTTTTTCTCTCCAAGTTGGTCACACGTTACATAATAGCAATAGTAACTCTAACTAAGATACTGTGTTCTCGGATTGTTTAGCTCATTTTTATTTCATTATGTTCACTTTTAGTAAATACAAAAGCTATGGAATTTTTTTATGTTTATTTTGTGTATGAAAGTGTTTTTTGAATCTAAGAGTTTTCTAGGGGAATGTTTAGGATCTTTTAACCATAGAAATACATCAATCACAGAAGGCAAAGGTTTAACTGTGAAAGAATTTCTTTATTAAATTTCAAGCAGAGGTGAAAGTCATTTTGTTTTCTCCTAAAATTCTTATATTAGGAACCTTAACATATTTTGACAATTCTTCCTGTAATAGGATAAAATGTCTTTAAGTCTGAAAAAATGCACATACTACAGTTAGGACCTTAACTGAACTGATGTTCCAAGTGTGCGAAGCAAAAATAAAAAAGAAGGAAAGAATAATACTTCTAAATACAATAAATGGTGCGAAAAACCATCCTAATATTTTATACAGAGCAACTAATGTTTGTGATAAGATAAAAGGAGATCTAGTAGGTTAGCTATATCAGACCATCAAAATGCCACTATTAGAAGTCCCTTGGAGCTAGGAAGATGGATCGGCACATAAAACACTTGCCATGCTACCCTAAAGTTTCAGAACTCAAATATGATTGTAGTAGCTTGAACCTTTAGTACATGTGCTCCCCATAGGGAGATTGGGAGCAGAGACATCAGAAGTAGAAGCTCAAGGGGTAAGTTTGGCATTTGCCTCAACAAACAAGAAAAATAGAGTTTGAAACAAGGAAGAAAGTAAGGATCAAATGCTACTTTTTCCTTGGGCTTCCAAGCCCATATTGTTGCCATATGTATCTACACTCACAGACATGAATGTGCACATACACTCATCCTAGGCTCTCGCACACGCGTGTACACAAACACACACACACATACACACTCATGTACACACATGCACACATACAATATATGCACACACTGGTACACATACACATATAGATACACATAGACACACATAGATGCATACATGTCCACATACACACTCACACACATTCCACATTGTGGACAACAGAACAAGTCCAAGTGCTAAAGTTATGTTAGGCAAATTACAGCTTAAAAAAAAAGAAACTCAAATGAAAAAGAATGATTTTTCCTAGTAATAAATGTGTTATTTCATCTTGCACTCACATTTTCTATTGTACATTTATATTCAAAATCTATTACTCTTTTCCTTTTTCTTGGTGTTTGGGCCGAATGGATGATCCATACTTAAAAATAATGGCTAAGAATTAGAAAAGGTGAGGGAACCTAAGTTGTTAATAAATTTTAAAAAAGTTTCCCATCTCGAAATAATTTAATAAAAATAAATGGAGGCTATGAACATGAATACTGCTGCAAATAGGTCTGCAGTTCTGGGTAACAGTTAACTAATAAAGTAGAGAAGAATGGTAAGCAATTTAATGAGAATTTTAAACTGTGAAATAATGAGTACCTGTCATTAAAGAAAATGTGCTTGCCCTGAGGAGTAACAACCAGGTTGAATTCATGGAAATGTGCCAAGAAAAAAAATCTAATCCATCAGCAGATTTTAATATTTATTTCAACTGTAAAGGAAACATTAAGCATAGAACCAAAAATGACATTTAAAATTTTAAGTATTATGAAGTATTAAATTCAAGTATTGAACAAAATAAAAACTATTAAATTATTCAAACATTGGTATTTTAAGAAACTTGTTTTATTTGTTGTGACTCACCCCAAACTTATTCTTAAAACTGCTGAGTTCTGTATCCAGGCCTTTGCAATTCTTGTCACCTGCTTCAGGGTTTCATAAACTTTTTCTCAGACAATCATCATTTGCTGCCATGTAGAAACTCAAAACATGTTGCTTGCTTTTATTATTTAATAATCTCTGCAAAATATATCAGATGACATTTCCTACCCCATATCCAGTCTTAGGTAGTAATGTGTACATTATAAATACACAAATAGATGATAAAACTAGATATGCAAATATGTCTTAAAATTGTGGATGTATTATATACATATATATGATGGTATAATGAACACACACACACACACACACACATACACACACATGTCTGTATTTAACTTAATGTCCATAGGTCATTTTATCTAATCCTCTCTCTTTGCTTCATGAGTATGAAATAAAATTTGCCTTGGTTGTTTTATTCTTAAAAAATATTATTTTGTAATAATAAAAGAACATACTATAGAGCAACTGGCACTAAATTATACTCATTATTGCAGGGTGACCACAAAATAGCATGAATATTTAAAACCTTTATCTTCATTTTGGAAGTGTAATATTTGTAAATGGAGAGTGAAGCAATATATGTCATGCATTTTGAAATGGGATAGCAAAAGAGTCGACAGCAATGGTCCTTTCAGAAGAGGTAATATATTAACAACTAAAGAATAAAGCAAAATTTCAGTAAGCATTTCTAGAATGTACAGTGGAAACTGATATCCTTTGGCCAAAATGTTTTAGGAAGACAAATGTAATTACTCTATACAAAACAACACTTTCAGTTTTCTTAGTGTTCATATTTCAAGGGAGTTATCTAACCATCCTCTGTCAGTTTCAAGTGTGTGAACTTAACCCTTAGAATTGTTAGAAAATAAATAGAAAATTGTCTCGGTGCATTTAAAATGTTCCATAGTACTGTATAAGAACTTGTTTACATTAAGACAAATAAGGAACCTCAAACTTCTTCCCTCAGGAAACTCACAGAACACCTCACTAGGGGCTCAATGCTCAGTCCTGTTCAAAGAGAAGAAAATGAAACCAAATGAAAAATGTTTATAGATATGTTTTAATCAATTAAAACCTACTCATATAATCACTGGTTTAAGAATAGAAAGTGGCAAGATAATTAATATGCTGTGAAGTTATAGATGCATAAATGTTTATTTATATATAATATTTTAAATGCTGAGTCAATTCTCTATTCTCAAACAATTCTAAGGATAACATTCACACAACTGAATCAGACAGAGGATGGTTAGATGACTTCCTTGGAATCTGAACACTAAGAAATTTGAAAGTGTTGGTTTTTTATAGACTAAATGAAGATACAATATTTAGTGAAACACTAGGCAAAAGTAGGAAATAGTAATTGAGCATGAATAAAAATAAAACAGAAGTCAAGGAAAGGGTGTTATATGAAAGAGAAGAGAGGCGGGGTAAAAACTGGCTGTTCAATAAAGAGTATGTAAGTAAAGGAGCAGAGTAACAATAACCAAAATTTATTTTTAAAGTAAGGTAAAATAACAGTAATAGTATGTTTAAAAGGGAAATGCAATGTGTAAACAAAAAGAAAAGACAGAATTAAACAAATCAAGTTGTAAAAAAAAATTAAACAACAACAACAAAAAAGGAATCAAATCAATCAGGACAATGTCACATACACAGCTGTCACATGCAAAGGACTGTGTCAACTGAACCTGGAGACTGTTCAAACTGTTCAAACTGGTACAAGCCTGGAATGGCCCATGTTCAGATGTTCAGCTGTGTTGATCTCTGTGTGCCAGTACACACTTCTGACCATCATGAGCTTTGCAGATTGTGGCTTGAACTGCTCTCACTTGCCCCAGAGACTCTGCAATGTGTACTTCTTAGGTTGGCAAAGTTCTAGGCCAACAAGTATCTATTGAGTCTGCTGGGGTGTGGGGAAGGCAGGTGGAACACTGTACTTTGTTACCACAAGTCTCCAAATGCCTTCTGATGCTGCCTGTTAGGAAACATTTTGTGGGAGGGCAATGTGGAGACTGAGCACTGAGGTTTGGAGTTCCCAGGCCCGAGGTGATAAGCTCTGATCCTTTCCTTTTGGGTGAGGTTTCTGCTCCCCATCCTATTATTGGGAAGTTTTCAAGGTGGAAACTTTGTGCTGCTTACATGATTTCCTGGACCACACTTCTGTTTCTCCATACGTTGACCTCTCTGTGATTTCTGATACTGTTTAATACTTTATTAAAATAAGGGCAAGACTGTTACTTGAATTTTCATTCACTGTAAAACAAAGATAGTATTTAGTCTAGCATTTAAAAATGAAAGCAACAATTACTCCTTATGAGACACACATGTGCATAAATGGTTACATGTAGATAGATAGTAGATCCACATCTCTCCTGCTTCTCCAGACCCAATTCCCCCAGTCTCATCTTCAGCTCTGTAGCACAAAACCATCTCCAGCCTCCCTTTCCACACTGACCCCATCCGCAGTGGGTCACAAGGATCTTCTCCTACAAACTTTCTTTCGTGACTCGTCTGAGCATAGCAACTCTCAATTCCAGTGGGAGTTTCCTAGGAACACATCAGCTGAGGAGGCTGGGGAAACATGAGCACTAACTGGAGGCCTTTACCACTCCTTTTTCTTCTGTAAACTCAATCTCTCAGTCTCATCCCCATCTCTACAATAAAACACACACAGTAGGCTTCATTCTCTCTTGGCCAATAGGTCTTGTGGATCCCACAAACCTTTTTCTCCTAGTTGCCCTGTCCCCACTTCTTGCTTTACCTCAACTCCCAACTTCAGCACACACTACCCACTAACACAACCCCCCTGCCAAGAAAGCAGCCAGGTTGTCTTTAGCTCTTCCTCCTCACTTTCTTCTTTTACATCTATCTCCCGGTCTCACTCCAGCACTATAGTGCACCCTCTGAGGCGACTCTTCTTCAATGTCTTCCTTCATTCCAAAGAGATAAGTGGATCCTGGTTGAATATTCTGCTTTCCTCCCTCCTATGAACTCCTTCAGCCCATTAGCCTATTTTCATTAGTAGCTACTAATGAAGTACTATCAGCTTCAAAGAATATGCTTTATCAAGCAACACACTATCATCAAACTCTTAGAAAACATGAAACAAAACAGATACCAAGGGAAAAGATCATAAGATTGCCACAATGAAGATAGAGGTCTTTAAAGAGAGAGAGAAAACAAACAGACAAACAAACAAACAAACCATTAATCCCTTAAAGAAGTCTAGAAAAACACAAAGAGTAGAGGAAAATGCATAAAACTGTTCAAGACCTGAAATAAATATAGAGACAAAACAAACAAACAAACAAAACCAAGAAAGACAAAACAAAATGAAAAAACTAAAAAAAAAAAAAAAAAAAAAAAACAGAAAAAATACAGTGAAGAAATTCTGGAAATGATAAATTTAGAAACCTGAAAAGGTAAGGTTTTGATACAGAATATGAGAAATTGAAGAGAGAAATTTTATATAGAAGATATGATAGAGAAATGGAGACAATGATCAAATAAAATGTCTTATAAAGTACCCACATGTTCCTCAATAGAGGAATGGGTACAGAAAATGTGGTACACTGATAAGTGGATATTAGCTCAGAAGCTCGGAATACCCAAGATACAATTCACAAACCACATGAAACTCAAGAAGAAGGAAGACTAAAGTGTGGATACTTTGGTCCTTCTTAGAAGGGGGAACAAAACTACTCATGGAAGGAGTTACAGAGACAAACTGTGGAGTAGAGACTGAAGAAATGACCATCTAGTGACTGTCCCACATGGGGATCCATCCCATATACAATCACCAAACCCAAACATTATTGAGGATGCCAACATGTGCTTCCTGACAGGAGCCTGATATAGCTGTCTCCTGAGAGGATCTGCCAGTGCCTGACAAATACAGAAGTGGATGCTTACAGCCATCCATTGGACTGAGCACAGGGTCCCCAATGAAGGAGCTAGAGAAAGTACCCAAGGAGCTGAAGGGGTTTGCAGCCCCATAGGAGGAACTATAATATGAACTAACAAGTACCCACAGAGCTCCCAGGGACTAAACCACTAACCAAAGAGTACACATGGTGGGACTCATGGTTCTAGCTGCATATGTAGCTGAGGATGGCCTAGTCAGTCATCAATGGGAGGTGAAGGCTCTATGCCCTAGTGTAGGGGAATTCCAGGAAGCACTATTGGGTGTGTTAGTGAGCAGGGGGAGGGGCAAGGGAAGGGGGTTTTCAGAGGGGAAACCAGGAATGGGGATAACATTTGAAATGTAAATAAAGATAATAATAATAATAATAATAATAATAATAATAATAATAATAAATCTCCTGACACCAAACCTTCCTGAAATCTTGGATACTATGAAAACTTAAGAATGATAGGAATACAAGGAAAAGAATCTTAGTTCAAACACTCAGAAAATGTCAGGCCCTTAACTTGCATTACTTGATCATCCTAAACAGTTTGTAATAGCAGTTATTAGAAGGACTGGGTTTAAGCCTTGCATTCTTAAATGAGTTAGAGAGGCACAATGCCTATCCAAGAGTAACAAAATTAATTTTAAATTTTGTATCAATATGCAAAAATTTATACCAATGAAAATCTTAAACCTGTTTCAATATATAAATTCTGTACCAATGTAAGAAATTACAACTTCAATTTTGTAATACAAAGATTTCTACCAATTTAAGACTATCACTACACAATGCTTTAAGAACAAATCTTGTGATCCATCCCATGCCTTTAATTTTTTATTATACTATCTTGTTGCTCTTTTTTTTCCTTCAACCCCTTCCTTTCATGTAAGAAAGAAAGGGTAGAGAAGAGGAAAGGAAAGACAGAAATTCCCAAATCTAAGCTCTTTATTTTGTTTTCTCCCTGTTCAAAATTATGGCCATTTCCAAATTATCCCTTAAAATTACAACCTATCTATAATTTGTAAAATAACCAGACACTCAAACCCAGGGAATCGGGATGATGATTCTCCATGGTTTCTTCCTGCTGAATGGGAAAATGAGTATATGTAAATATATGCTCAGTATTAAGGGGTGAGAAGGGTAGGAAAATTGGAAAATTTGGTTCGACTTAAGAGAGCTAGCTTTAGCATCTGTTATCTAGTCTCTGTATGCTTAGAAATCTCAGGACTTGATTGGATCTGTCTGGAAGTTTGGATGAACCAAAGTCATTGGGAATCAGCAGCTATTCATGAAGCTGTTCTGGAAGCAAGTCTCTGGAAACAGTTTCAGGAGGAAGGGGTCTGGAAGAGAAAGTCATTTCAGTGTCCCCAAGGATGAATCTTGTCAGAGCTGCACATTCTGCAATATATGAATCTTAAAACCAGAACAGTCATCTATTGGATGGAACACAGGGCCCCCAATGGAGGAGCTAGGGAAGGTACCCAAGGAGCTGAAGGGGTCTGCAACCCTATAGGTGGAACAACCATATGAACTAACCAGCACCCCCAGAGCTCATGTCTCTAGCTGCATGTGTAGCAGAAGATGGCCTAGTCGACCATCATTGGGAAGAGAATCCCCTTGGTCTTGCAAACTTTATATGTCCCAGTACAGGGGAACACCAGGACCAAGAAGTGGGAGTGGGTGGGTAGGGGAGCAGGGTGGGGGGAGGATATAGGGGACTTTCGGGATAGTATTTGAAATGTAAAATGAAGAAAATATCTAATAAAAATTGAAAAAAAACAGATCTTTTGTACAATTAAGATATTCATATGGATTGTACAAGGAGTACAGATCAGTTAAAGATGAATTACTGCTCCTTGTTTCAGCAGGTAAATGACAACCACCTATTTTTAAATTAATTTGATCAATCATCAATGTAATAAATCTTCTTTCATGCCATGTGAAGGATGGCATGATGAGACTTAAGATTTCTGTGACCAACAATATTTACTGTATAATTTTAGCTGAAGTTTGGGATAGGGACATTTTTATGTCTAAGCCTGTAACAGGGTTGATTCCACGTGGAGGAGTAAGCAAATCGTGTTTTCTGTCCTGTTCGATCTTCTCAAAATTTCTTTTTCTGTCTGTAGCCAAGTTCTTCAGGGAGTTTTCCCTATCATATGTGATCCATATTACTTTGGAAGAGGTCCAAAGTCTTTTCTTCTTTCCTATTAACATTACAGAGCTTCTCTCCCAAAATAGCATGTCCTTTGTCCAGAAACATCATCTAAGGTATATATTGATTCAAATCAGCAGGCCTACTTTTTATTTTTGCCTACTCTAATTTGATCTCTCTCACAGAGGATTTTTAATACCATAACCACCAAACTTATAACCACCTGCCTTTTAATAATTAAAACAATTCAAAGCAATTAAAGCAATCTAAATGGTTTTTATTATCCATTGAGATAGTGCTCCTTTACCATTTCCTGTTTCTTTCTTATAGAAATCAAGACCTAAGATTTTCTCTCTCTGAGATAAGGTTTTTCTCCCTATCACCTGCTCTTGACATGCATGAGATCAGAGCCTTAAGTCTCTATTAACTGTCTGAGATAAGGTTTTTTTTTTTTCTTCTTCTTCCCTATTCTCTGCCCTTGGCCTACATTTTAAGATCAAAGGTCTCAATTTATTTATTCATCCATGAATATACATAAGTTCTCCCATCTATGGAATTAATATCCTATCCCATGTAACTTCCTTTCCTATTCAACTTCCGAACATTTCCTATTTGATTTCAATTAGTCCCATTCTATTTACTGTATATGATTATTCCCAGGCTACTGATTTGTCATATTTCTGGCTAAGAAATCCCAGAATTCCCATGAAGTCCACTTTCAAAGAACCCAGCCACCTGCAATAACACAGACTTTTCAAATTTCCTTTACAGCAATTATAATTATTTTTCCTCTTCAATTCTTAAAAACAAATCAATTTTCATTCATTCTCCCTTCTGTGGATTTATATATCTATGGCTATATATAGTATCATATCACTTTTCTATTTATATGAATTGAATTAATATTCTTTCCTATATAACTTTAATTAAATTCCCTTCTACATACTGTATAAGGCTACTTCCACTTCTCCTTTCTATCCTTATTTAGACTTGCTCTCAGTGGCCTGCCTTCTCCTCAGCATTATTATCCCTTTATTATCTCCTTATTTTTGCCTGCTTTCTTTTAGCAGGAATCGTTAGCATTTGTGGCTTAAACACTTGCAGAACCTGAGAATCATTAGCCTCCTGCCCATGTCCCTGGTGTATCTCAGCCTTAAACCAGGAAATGCAGAATTACACAAGCCAGCGTAGCATGCCTTTTGTCCTAGTCCCAAACCCACATGACCTGGGCAAATCCACACATCTCTGCTAAGGAACCAATTTTCCACACCTCCTATTCTTATGTCATGGCACATGTTTTCCATTTGAGAATTTCCAATTAAGTTTTAATAGTAAGTAAAACTTAGGGCACCATCTGCAGCTGTGCCCAAATAACTCTACTCAAATCATCTGTTGGTGTTGGCAGCGCATTCCTCAATACCCTCCCTAATGTTCTGGATTTCTGAATGAAATACACACACACACACACACACACACACACACACACACACACACACACATGCAGAGAGAGACAGAGAGACAGAGAGACAGACAGAGACAGACAGAGACAGACAGAGACGAGACAGACAGAGACAGAGAGACAGAGTCAGAGAGCCATTATACCTTAATATGCCTTTAACAGCGTAATGGTTGGGCCACTTCTAAACTTCCATCTGGCTAATACTTTCCCATTTGATATTCCTGAGTAATTACTTACTAAAATCTATATTCCATCTTTGTTGTCCTGGACCCATGCAGCCTTCCTGGGCCATGATCCCCAACTCTTACTTGATGGCTCTGCTTGGTCTTCTGCACCTCTCAGGCCTGGGATCTCCTTCTTCTTCCCTGTTATGGTGGCTATCCTCTCCTGCTCCTTCAGTCCCTTACCTGGGAATCTTTAGAGTTATGCCTCTGTCTCTTGGCGCAGTGACTGGCTACTAGCACCTTCATTGTCAATCAAAACCAACTGGGGGCAGGGACCCTCGGTGTCTTACATGCAGATATTCATGCAACTTTCAGAACCCAATTCACATAATACAAGCATAGACCAAACACTTTGCCTCTTACTGTGTTGCCTCTTTCAGCAATTAACATGAGGCTTTGTGTCCTTTTTTTTTTTCCATTTTTTATTAGGTATTTAGCTCATTTACATTTCCAATGCTATACCAAAAGTCCCCCATATCCACCCACCCCCACTCCCCTGCCCACCCACTCCCCTTTGTGTCCTTTTTATTGGAGCTTTAGATGCTGTGTTCAGGTGATATCATTTAAGGCCTGCTTTTATGGGGGTGGGAGGAATAGGCAGAATGTAGGACGAATGGATATGGAGGATTGGGGAGGTGGACAGAAGAAGCAGTGAGAGGAACAGAGAGAGGTATGGGAAACTTCAGTTGGGATGTGATACCTGGGAGAATAATAAATAAAGCAACAACAACTACTACAATAAAGAACACTAACATACATATTTACCGTCTCTTTTGAGAATTTGGTAAAGATCGTTTCCTAGTCTGTTGGTTGCTGTTCTGTCTTATTGACAGTGTCCTTTGCTTACAGAAGCTTTGCAATTTTATGAGGGTCCATTTGTTGATTCTTGATCTTACAGCACAAGCCATTGCTGTTCTGTTTAGGAATTTTTCCCCTGTGTTCATATCTTCGAGGTTTTCCCCCACTTTCTCCTCTATAAGTTTCAGTTTTTCTGGTTTTATATGGAGTTCCTTGATCCACTTAGAACTGAACTTTGTACAAGGAGACAAGAATCGATCAATTCACATTCTTCTACATGATAACCACCAGTTGTGCCAGTACCATTTGTTGAAGATGCTGTCTTTTTTCCACTGGATGGTTTTAGCTCCTTTGTCAAAGATCAAGTAACCATAGATGTGTGGGTTCATTTCTGGGTCTTCAATTCTATTCCACTGATCTACCTGTCTGTTGCTGTACCAGTACCATGCAGTTTTTATCACAATTGCTCTGTAGTACAGCTTGAGGTCAGGGATGGTGATTCCACCAGCGGTTC
The DNA here is from genome assembly GCF_000001635.26 of Mus musculus. Classification (NCBI taxonomy): domain Eukaryota; kingdom Metazoa; phylum Chordata; class Mammalia; order Rodentia; family Muridae; genus Mus; species Mus musculus. Next base: position 77,847,278 of record NC_000069.6, on the reverse strand, counting down.
TTTTATTGTTGAGAATAGGTTTTGCTATCATAGGTTTTTCCTTATTCCAGATGAATTTGCAAATTGCCCTTTCTAATTCTGTGAAGAATTGAGTTGGAACTTCAATGGGGAAAGAATTTGGAGTGGGGAGTAAAGCAATGACTATCCCTCACTGGGACTTAATGACAAACCAGTGTCTTTTTTTTTTTAAAGATTTTATTTATTTGTCTTTTTTATATGAGTACACTGTAGCTGTCTTCAGACACACCAGAAGAGGGCATCATATCCTATTGCAGAGGTTGTGAGCCACCATGTGTTTGCTGGGAATTGAACTCAGGACCTTTGGAAGAGCAGTCAGTGATCTTAACCGCTAAGCCATCTCTCCAACCCGACAAACCAGTGTTTTTAAGAAATTTAAAACTTAGTACTATTATATTGAGATTATATTACAGTATCCCAGATAGAATGGTTGAATATTTATAATTCATTATATCTCTTATGATCTAGCATGCTACTGTTTATGACTCAGTCTCATTTTAAACTGTTAGAAATAAGTTTATTTAGGATGGCCAGCAATGTGCATGAAGTAAAGAATACTTTTATCTCCCAAGATAAAAAGAATCCCATTAGGGAATGTTCTACACATAGTGAACTGATGAACTGCCAGTGTACAGGCTGAGGTTGCCAGAAAGATGTGCTTTGTAAGAAAAATTAATAGGTTCTGGAAGAGTTAAACAAAACCTTGTGCATTACAGTTTGTTACAGTGTTTACATGCTCTTTTTTTCTGGGTGTAGAGATACATAATGTTCTTCTCTGTCAAAAGACTACTTCATGCTTCCTAGTCTCTTATACTTACCATGGAATACCAATAATATATAGCTCCTCAGACTGGCAGAACCACTTCCTTACATCTTTCTTAAACTGCAATAAATAATACTATGGGAAATGTATGTTATCAGATATATGTTTTAATGATGAAAATGAAGCCTGTAAAATATTTAATATTCAATATAACCTTTAAATTGTGCATTTCACCTCAAGATAGCAAAACCACTGGCATAAATTAACCATAGACACCTAGCACCAGAATCGTGAATATAACATACAGGAAGCATATTTCTAAAACAAAAATAGTAGATTTAGTCATTGAAAGGGACTTGGCTTCCAGTGATAGTACCTACCAAGTATTAAAATTGGACAATTTATTAGAAAACAAAAAAGATATGTCTAAATTCAACCTCATGATCAAAACACTCTACATAACTTCAAATGGATTTTAATTAATTTTCATTATTTTTTACTAGTTCTTTGACTCTCTTTTGAAGCACTTTCAATTGTATTCACTTTCTCCAACAATTCTTGTTCAATCTCCACCTATCCAACTTGTGATTTTCAAAGTATATATCACTATTTTTAAACTCATCAAGACCAAGTGGATGAGGTAAAAGAAAATAACACCTAGATGCACAGAAATCCAAATGTTAAAAACTTGAGATTAGGAAATATCCTCTCAAAAGCAACTAAATAAAGTGACAAAGTACAGACATTGTGCATTTGTCAACAGAAACACTGCACTGGCAGAAAGTGGAGCATTATCCTTATAGCACATGAGGAGAATAGTGTCTGTTTAAAATATTTTATGTAGAAAAATGGCCTTTCTGTATGAAATGTGGAAAAATGAATTCTCAGATGAGAGAAATAACTTTTGAAAAATTCACTCTCTGTGCTATCAACATGACTCTGAAATTTTCAATGATGAGAAAAAATAGTAAATATCTGTTAAAATATAAGACTGAATGTTTAAAATAAATCTAACAATGTCTGATAAGGTTTGTATGACATATATATATTTAAACTTATAATAACCATATATAAGAATCAGTAGGAAAGTAAAAAAAAAAAAAGGTGCATATATTGCAATATCTAGAACAATCAGAACAAAAGGTAAGGGCAATAGTTGTAAGTGAATATTACATAAATTGGCACAGCCACACACGCACACACACACACACACACACACACACACACACACCAAATAAAACAAGAGAAGAGAACAGAAGAATATATATCACATGTGGGGCAAAAACATAACATAAAATGAAAATATAGGAGAAAATAAATGTTAATAATATTTGGTTTAAATATTATTGTTTCCAAAAACCTCTAATTTAACTCCAAAATATATTCAGGAAGGTCCCATAAGATGTTGAATAAAATGAAACATTCAATAATAATAACAAAGATAAGTGAGAAGTTTAAATGGTATATAGTTAGTCTTTCATAGTGATCCCTCAGAAGATAAGTATACATGCATTTTAATGATTTTCTTAGATGTCAAGGATTACAATTAAGTTTTTTAATCTCCCCTGTTTTTCTGTGTTATCAATTTATCATGGCTGAATAAATAGAATTCAAATGTCTCTCTCCTATGATGTTGATCCACCTAAAAGGTAAAATAGGCAGAACTCCTTTTTATCATGTTTTCATTCGCTTATTTCCACAGTGCCGTGCCCTCCAAAACACACACACAAGGAGAGAATGGTCTATTGTTGATTTGAAACATTATCTTTATTCTGTAGTCTTAGTATTCAATGCATAAAGCCTTGCTATCTGCTTGAATTCAGATTCTGCCTTCAAGTAAGTTGCCAAATGCTTCACAGATCTTTGTTCCCCCTTTTATATGGTGAAATACTCTTCCATCTTATCTTAAAATATAATATTATTGTTTGGTGTGGTTCTTTGGGTGTGTATTAGACCTCTATGATAATTTATATGTTATCAATAGAGACTTGTATCCTGTGTACTTAATTTCCACCTCTCCCACATCTTTTAAGTACTTCTATACTCAGTAAATTCTATTCTCTTAGATTTCACTTATCATTTGGGGTTCCCACAGCATTATCCTTTTGTGTGTGTGTGTGTGTGTGTGTGTGTGTGTGTGTGTGTGTGTGTATGTATGTGTGTGTGTATTATTGGGCTGTCACAATTTTCTCCACCAGTCATTACAGCAACTAGTTTATACCTTGATATGGATGTATACAAATTTGCCTTTAAAAAAAAGAATCATCATAGATCTCCAAGGCTCAAATATCATTGTAGAAAATGCAATAGACACAGTAAACTAGCTTAAGGTAGTAAATTTCTACAAGAAAACATTATCTTCTGGACACAACATGGCAGTAACACATATGAACTGACATCAGTTGCAGCTGAGAATATGTACAAAACCTATGCAAGAACCAAACTTACTTTATTCCAGCATGGGGATAAGAATTGCCTCTGGAAGTTGATGGGATGGTTTTGTCTAAGAAAAATGCAGCCCCTGGTAAATTAACCATGTTACAGAGGAAGACATCATATCCAAGAATATGCAGCAGAATCAAATGGCCTTGAAGGATTTGTTTTTAACAATACAATGTTTGGTGAGTAGGAAAGAGGACGAATTGAGGAAGAGTTGAGGCATAGGTATAATCAAAACACTTTGTAAAACTCTTAAATAATGAGAAATAATCTCTTCATCATAATATAAAACAAATGATGTGACATTGAAGAAAACTTAAGAATATTATTAAGGAAACAATTATTACAGAGCAGAAAGGAATAGCATTGATCCATCTAGAATAATAAAATTAGTGAGAAGGTGTAATTCAACTCAGAATTTTTTAACGTACTCAGACTTATTTTGAATGTGAATGTTTATTACAGAAAAACAAAATAAATTTGAAAACCACAGTAAAAACAGTGAAATAAAATCCATTTTCTTGGGACTTTGTTAAGATGTGAAGAACAATCAAAACTGAGTGTATCCAAGATACTTCTTTTTTCAGAAGATCTGTATGATTAAATGAACCTCTGAAACTATCTGAAAGTTCCTTCAGGATGAGATTTGAGATGACCTTGAATTCTGAAACTTTTACAATTGAGGGAAATTTGCTAAAGCCATAGACTGAAGGTATGGACAAATGTATTTCAGGTGGTAAAGGGCAGCCACATTTGAAACTCTACCATTATGGAATGATAGAGCCACGGATGTGCAGTAAAGTTCTTAAAAGTCAGACTAGAACAAATGAACTGTGGATATAAAATTAAGCTGACAACTTTAATTAAAGTTGAATTCTTACATTAGAAGCAGGATGGAGTGTTATCTGGATAGGTCAGTAGCCACTTTCTGATTTGATAAAGTTGTATCTAAAATTGTGTTAAGGGATTACAAGTGTGAGCCTTATAAACATAATGATATTGTGTTTCAAGACTACACACCAGGGATGTAGTATTGTAGTGAAATTATTGTTTAGAGTACACAGAACCCTTAGGTTCAACTTTTAGCACTGTAAAGGAAAATCGAAGAGAAAGTGGAATTTTTAAGTTTTTTCCTTTACATGTTATTAATCAAGAAAAATGTGTATAAATGTGATATTGAAATCTAATGTGAGGGGTTATAACTAACAGGCAAACTTAAGGCAAAGTTTTGTAACCTGAGTCTCTAATTGGTTTTAGGTATGTCCAAGTATTTGTAAGAAACTTGTATGTCAATTATTAACAAGTCTTTCCTTCCTTTAGATACCACAGAAATGAACTCGAGAAATCTGTGAGGATTGTCCCTCAGGAGGCTGCTACTCTCTTGCAGGGTATTCGTATTCTGATTCTTACTATTGTTTTGCTGTAAAGAGAGTTCCCTGACTGCCTCACAATGTATGGGCTTTCATTTCAGTATTTTTTTTTTTTACTGGATATTTTCTTTATTTACATTTCAAATGTTATTCCCTTGCCTGGTCCCTACCCCTCAAGCCCCTCAGAAACCCCCTATCCCATCCTCCCTCTTCCTACTTCTATGAGGGTGTTCCTCCACCTACCCACCCACTCCCTCCTCCCTGTCCTCAGTTTCCTTACACTGGGGCATCTATCCAGTGTTCAGAGGACCAAACATCTTTCCTCCATTGATGCATGACAAGGCCATCCTCTGCAACATATGCAGCTAGAGCCATGTGTACTCCTTTGTTTGAACGCTTAGTCCCTGGGAGCTCTTGGAAGACTGGTTGCTTGATATTGTTGTTCTTCCTGTGGGGTTGCAATCCCCTTGATCTCCATGGGTCCTTTCTCTAACTTCTCTATTGGAGACCCCACACTCAGTCCATTGTTTGGCTTTGAGCATCTGTCTCTGTATTTGTAAGGCTCTGGCAGGGCCTCTCAGGAAACAGTCATATCAGGTTCCTTTCAGCATGCACTTCTTGGTATCCATAATACTATCTGGGTTTGGTAACTGTATATGTGATGAATCCCCAGATGGTCTCTAGATGACCTTTCCTTCAATCTCTGCTTTACACTTTATCTCCATATTTGCTCCTGTAAGTATTTTGTTCTCTTTCTAAGAAGGACCGAAGCACCCACACTTTGGTCTTTCTTCTTGAGCTTCATGTGGTCTGTGAAGTTTATCTTGGTTATTTGGAGCTTTTTGGCTAATATCCGCACATCACTGAGTACAATATGTCTGTCTCCTGAGAGGACCTACCAGAGCCTTACAAATAGAGAGGCAGGTTCTCCTAGCCAACTATTGTAAACCTAGGCCCCGAACAAGGATGCAGTATGGTTTAAGGTGGTTATTTTAATGTCTTTTTTTCCATGACAATTAAATTATAAAGAAATGTTTCTCAAAATATATAAAAAATGCATCCAGCATTATCAAAGGAGATGATGCATTCAGAAAAATAAAAGAGATAGAAAATCATGATTTGCAGATAGCAGCAGAAGTAAAACATAAAACCATGGAGGTGGGAGAATTGAATGTATACATTGCCCAAATATCTCATGAACCAGTTCTTGCTTCAAAACATATGGTAATTAGAATTGGAAACCAATTGAACAAAAATGCTATAACTGGAAGTAAAATAGATGCAGGAGCAAAAAATACATTATAATATGGAAAACAATACAAAATGAAAAATAAACCTTTCATTACTGGGAGCAGTTATATAATGGACAGTATCACAGCAAACCTCACTTAGATAGAGAAGTTAGGAACAATCAGTCAAACCTCTAGAAATTTAGTCTCTGGAAAAAATATACTACATATAAATAGTTCTTCCAGACAATTCTATAAATTATTGTGAAATCATCAAGTCCAAAGTATTTGCATAAGAGTCTTTGGTAATTATATCATGCAATGAAAAAAATTAAGCATCTTCAATAATGCTGCTGGTCTAACTGGAGGACTGCATGCAGAAAAATGCAAATAAAATTATATTTATCACCTGCACAAAACTCAAGTCCAAGTTGATCAAAATCTTCAACATAAAACTGGATACAATAAATCTAATAGAAGAGAAAGTAGGGAAAAGCCTTGAACACATTGGGACAGGAGACAAATTCCTGAACAAAACATCAATGGCTCAAGCACTAGGATCAAAAATTGATAAATAGGACCTCATGAAGCTGAAGCGGTTCAGTAAGGCAAATGGCACTGTCAACAGGACCTAACCCCAACCTACAGATTGGGAAAGATCTTCTTTAACCCTACATACAACAGAGTGCTAATATCCAAAATGTATAATGAACTCAAGAAGTTAGACACCAGTAAACCAAATAATCCAATTTAAAAATATGGCACAGAACTAAATGGAGAATTCTCAACAGTTGAACTTCTAAGGGCTGAGAAGCACTTAAAGAAATATTCAATGTTCTTAGTCATCTGTGAAATACAGATCAAAACATCTCTGACATTCCACTTCATACTCATCAGAAAGGCTAACATTAAAATCTCAAGTGACAGAACATGTTGGAGAGGATGTGGAACAAGGGGAACACTCCATAGCTGATCAGAGTGTGAACTTGTACAACCACTCTGGAAATCAATTTGACAGTTACTCAGAAAATTGAGAATATTTCCACTATAAGACCCAGATATACTATTCCTGGGCAAATACCCAAAAGATGCTGTACCATCCCATAAGAACACTTGCTCCAATATGTTCATAGCAGCTCTATTCGTGACAGTGAGAAGCTGGAAACTACTCATCCCTAAATCTAAAATCAGATATAGAAAATTAGGTTCATTTATACTTGGAATACTATTCAGCTATTAAAAACAAGGACGTTGGAATTTTGCAGGATAATGGATGGAACTAGAAAATATCCTGAGTGAGATAACCCAGACTGAAAAGGACATGCATGATGTGTATTCACCAATAAGTGGATACTAGCCAAAAAGAACATGATATCCATGCTACAATCCACAGGCAAATGAAGCTTAGCACTAAGAAGGGCCCAAGAGAGAATGTTTGACCTTTACTCAGAAGAGGAAATAAAACTGTCATTGGAGGTAGAGGGAAGGAGTGAACTAGGTGTTAGAGGGAATGAGGAATGAACTGGGGAAGAGGCAGGGGAATCAGATGTAGAGAGAGATGGAGAGTGAGGGGTGGGAGCCATCTCTAGGATATGACAGAGACCTGGCATGGGAAAGGTTCCAGGGAGTCTTTGAGGGTGACTCTAGCTGAGACTTCTAGCAACTGCAGATGTGGAGCCAGAAGTGACTACCTCTTGTATCCAGGCAGGATTCTTAGTGGAAGGATCAGGACACCAATCCACCCACAAAACCTTCAACTTCCAAATTGTCCTGCCTACAAAAAAAGTGCAGGAGCAAAGATGTCTCAGAACTAAGGGAATGTCCAAACAATGACTGTCCTAATTTGAAATCCATCCCATGAGCAAAAACCAATCCCTGGCACTGCTACTGACAGACACTCTGTTCTGTTTGCAAACTTGAGCCTAGTATAACTGTCCTTTGAAAGGCTTCACCCAGCAGCTATGCAGAGATGCAGATACAGAGACCTACAGCTAAACAGCTAAACATTATACTAAGTCCATGAAGTCTTGTGGAAGTGTTAGGGGAAGGATTGAAGTACTCTAATGGGGTAGAGACTTCACAAGAAGTCCAATGGTATCATCAACCTTCTTGGACCCTTGGAGCCTCCCAGAGACCTAACCACTAACCAATGAGCATGTAAAACCTGGACCTAGGTCTACCTCCATCCATACATACAAGATGTGCAGCTTATTCTCCATGCTGGTCCACTAACAACTGGAGTGGAGGCTTTCTCTGACTTTGTTATCTGCCTGTGGATCCTGCTTCCCTAACTGGGTATCTGGTCTGATCTCAGTGGGAAAGGATGTGCCTAGTCCTACAATGACTTGAGGTAACTGTGTAGGTGTTTCCTCAGGAAGGTCCTTCCCCTTCTCAGAGGTGAAATGGAGGGAGGGATGGGAGGGAGAACTGGGAGGAGAATGGAGGCTGCAGTCTAGATGTAAGTAAAATAAATAAATTAATGAATGAAAAAAACTGGTATTTGAAAGTCCCTAAAATTGGGTCTCCCATAAAATGCTATTGTAGAAATGAGGAAATGCCTCCGATCAGATTGAATCAACAGTCATATGATTAGGCTGCTATTTCCTGGTGTATGCTATGAGATTTGTTTCACAAAGATTTTCACCATTTCCATGGAAGAGTATTTGGACCTTGACATAAAAAGCTTAATTTTTTTCTTTTATTATTATTAATTTATTTTATGTATATGAGTACACTGTAGCTGTCTTCAGATCCATTACAGTTGGTTTTGAGCTACCAGGTGGTTGCTGGAAAGTGAACTCAGGACCTCTGAAAGAGCAGTCAGTGCTTTTAACCACTGATTCATCCCTCCAGCCCATAGAACATAATCCTATCTAACCTATATATCAGTCTCTATTATTCATGAGTCTTTGGGTAAAGTTTGAAATATTGGCAAATACTTATTTTGTAATGTAGGTCTGACAAACAGAGTAAAACACAGCAAGACTGAGTTCTAGGAATGAGTCTATGCTGAGCCAGCACACACAGGAATTGTTCTGCCTCTGTGGAGTAAATAGTTAAATGAGCTGGACTTTGCTTAAACTTTCCAAATTTATCACTTGACCATCCATGCTTATGGAAAATTGGTGTGTAAAACTGATTTATCAAAGGCACAGCTGAATATAAAACTAAGTGTTTGCTTTGGTATTTTTTAAATCAGATTTAATTTAAGCACCCAGGTTTTGTAGTTCACTGATATTTCCTCTTAAAATTTCCATCTTACTCAATGGTTCAACACATTTAAACCCTGGCTTCATTTGCTAAAGGATGGCAAATCATGCTAATTAGCATGTAAGTTGAAGGGTTGTAAGCCTTTTCGTATTTTGTTTATGGCCCGGCTTTGAAACACTGACATCTTTTATGCGCTTTCTTATTTTCTCTCATTACATACTTCTGCCATGAGTAAAAATGCTATAAAGTCTTATTTTTCATGTTAGTAATCAACTGTGATGACTTAAGAAATGGTGCCGATTTGACATATTATTTGGTGATTCTAAATTATCTTTGATTAAACAGTGTCTACAAATTGTTGCTTTTGTGAATTCCTCGAGAAGGTTGTTATTGCATTTTTCAAGTTTTTTTTTTAATCATCGTTCTGATATGAATGTTTAAATGCTAAGAAATTATTTTGTGGATTATTAAATTAAAAAATACATCAATACTTAAAATATCAATGTGGTCATTAGAGATGAATAAGATATTCATGGCTTTCACCATAACTTGGCAAGGAAAATCAACTTCTGCCAAACCTGATGACCTGTGTTTGATCCTTTGAAATCAAAGGATAAAAAGAAAGAATTGAATACTAAGAGGTGTCCTATGACCTAAGTAAACTGTGAAATGGCTATATCAACACACCTGAACACTTACACATGAATAAATATGCAAAATAAATAAAAGTATTTAAAATATTTTGATATTAAATTATTTTATATATGTTCCATACTAACAGTGGGACAAAATAAATGTTTGTTATTTCCTGTCATTTACTAATATGGTTTTATGGCATATACTGAGAGAGTTTATAAGGTTGAGTGTGTCTTTGCCAGTATCCCATTTTAATAAAACATGTATTTGTGAACCTTGTAATTGTAGACTTAGGCAAATCAATCAATTTTCCTTTGGAGAGAGGTGTATCCGAAGAGAACATCAAACCACTTGCATTTAGGATTTTTTGCTCCGTTTTAAGCCTAAAGATCAATTATTAAAATCAAACTTAAAAACTCACCCATAGCTTATCAAATTGATAACTGAAAGCTTGGCATATTGCAGGGAGATAATTTATCTGATCACCATAGTTTCTGACTTGGATGCACACTGAAGTAGATTTTTGCACTTCAAAACAACAGGAAGTACAATGCCTTTCAGTGAAAATGTAATGGCTGTCAACTTTTTGATTGTTATCTAAGCCTGGTTCTAACCTTGTTATCTAACCTTGGATCATACTAAGGTTCATTCATTTCGGAAGGAGTAAGATTTGTAGAAATATTTAGCTGTACATTTTCAATCTTTGTACTGAATACTCTATATCTTTTTAAAGCATATTTGGTACCCTCTGTTTCTTAAAAATCTCAAACCTCTTTTTGCCTAGGTTGGCCCCAAATTTAAGGTCCTCTTTCTTTACCCTCCTATGCCAAATAGGATTACAGGGCTCTGATATAATATCAAGCACTCTTCTTTTTATTATTAACAAATCCAATGAATTAAACCTCAACAGTGAACTGATATATAAGGGGGAAGTTCTTTGGATAGAACTACTCATAGTTATGAGAATGCCAAAGATATGCCCTTCCTGTGGGGAATGAACCCCTATCATAAGTCCTTAAACAAACACCTGAAACAGCTGGCCAGCATTTCTTTACAGCACCTTTAGGCCACATCCCATAGCTTGAATCAGGTCACATCTGCTGCAGCATTCTCAGAGATGGAGTTAAAGAATGATCTATTCTGTGACTTGACAGCTCCCAATTTATGGTACCTGATTCTTCCTTGCTCCCTGTGAAGTACAGCATGCTGAACTAAATCACTTGATGTTAAACTTACTGCCATTGCTAAAAATGTTATAAAAATCATTCCTTTACATTGTTTGGACATTTGTGCAAAACTGCTCAGGGAGACTTAATAGGATTTGGTTTTGTAACAAAGGCTACTGCCTTCTAAAGAGAACCACACTCCAGCTGCAACTATCTCTTTTTAGTTACTATCTCTCATTCTCTCCCCTTCTCTCTCATAGTCTCACACTTAATTACAACCCCCAAAAGATTTAAATAAATTCTTCTCTTGTTCTTTAGGACACCATTATGTTAAGGTCCCTGTATCTTATATTGTTTCTGCCTCATGTTGCCCTTCCACATCAAGGCTTTTGACTCTTTCATTCCAATAAGCCTTATTCTTGAAGGTATCTTAGTTTTAGCTTCCTCTGTGTGCCTACCATTGCAGGGTTACCTACTACTTTTATTAGACTGATATGAGAAGGTCCAAGCAGCAGAGCTGATACTAACTCTTTTGGATTGGACTAGATAGCTTATCAAAAGCAATTTTATCATGAAGCTACAATATAGGCTACTCTTAAAATATGAATATATTTTATAGATTCCTCCTACTTTATATATAATGTCCTACTTGGAAAACACTGCTATCAAAGCATTCTAATTTTCTTCCCCTTGGATACATTACATCCTTGCCATCATTTTTCTTCCCTCCACTTTTCCCATATGCTTCCCATACCTCTCCCCTCCTACATGTATTTCTCTTCAAAAAACAAAACCGAAACAAAAACAAAACCAGCAAAAAAGAAGAGAAAAGAAAAACAGTGAAAAGAGTAGGCCTCCCAAGGATATCAACTGAAAGCAGCATAATAAATTACAATAAAGACTAGGCACTAACACTCATATCAAGGCTTACCAAGGAACACCAGTCATGGGAAGAGGGTTCTAAGCATAAGCAAAAGATTCAGAGATATCTCTCCACTCCTACTGTTAGGAGCTCAAATGATCATCAATTTATACAGCCAAAAGAAACATGCAGAGTCCCTAACTCATAGCCACCCAGAGTCTATGATTGTCCCTTCAGATTCTGTTATCCCCTATGAATCTTGCTTGGTTGATTCTGTGGGCCATGTACTCATAATGCCCTTGACCTTTTTAGCTCCTGCAGTCCTTCCTCCCTGTCTTCTGGGGAGGTTCTCCTGGCTCCACCTAGTATTTGGATGCGGGTCCCAGTATTCTCCCATCAGTTGCTGAATGTGTCTCTGATGAAAATTGAGCTAGGCACCAAACTATCAGTATAGCATAATATTAGGAATCATTTCATTATCTTTGTGGTGTTTTGTCAGTTGTGTATTGTTCTATATTGGGCCTCTGGGTTGTCCAGCCCTTTGGTTCCTGAGCATGCCAGCAGTGCCAGGAACTTCTAAGACTCTTTCCTGGATTCAGAAGACAGCTGACTTGTGCTCCACATTCCCCATTACTAAGAGACCTCATGGTCGTCATTCTTATAGATTCTTATAGGAGTTTTAACTGACCTAGGTTTCTACATTATCCCCAAATGCCTCCCCAGAATTCCATTCATCTCTACCAGTACTTCCTCTTCATCTTTCACTATCTGATCCCTCCAGTTCCAATTCTACCCATTCTCAGTCCACCTACAAAATTTATTCTGCTTCTGCTTCCCAGGAACATCTATGGATTCCCCTGGGACTCCTCCTTGTTATTTAATCTCCCTGGGTCTGTGGATTTTAGCTTGGTTATCCTTAACTTAACTGAGTACATACCAATTTTCATCAAAATTCTTAAAAAGTATTTGATCATTAATTTCAGGCCATTATTTGAAATTATCAGTGGAGGCTCTCATTTCCTGGTTTTATATTCTGTAATAGAAGCAAATTAGAAAATATTCAATGGTTTTGTTCTGACATGTCTCCTATAGACAAAGTCATTAATAATATATTTCCAAATGATGTGTAGCTTCTTCCACAGTAAATCTATTATTCTTAGACACTCTTTATCTTTTGCCCCAAAAGGATTAAATAAATCTGACAGAAAGGATCAATTGAGTTAGCGGCCATAATTCAGTAGAGGTACCTACATCCATCTTGTCATGAACATCACTAGTCAGTCAAAACACTTTCTCCAAAGAGTGGGACTCTTCAGCTACTACATTTAATATGAACCCAAAGCAATCCAGATGTCAGATCCTCTGATGGGAACAGATGCTCCCAAGTGTACAAGAACCATATCTGCTGTGAAATTTGCATTTCTCACTAATGAGGTAGGTCTGTATCTGAAAGAAAGAGACAGAATTCATGTCTTTTGTTAATAGATCTCTTTGGCTTAAATTATCATTATATGTGAAGAGTGGCTATCCTTTAAAAAGGCCCATAGCATTTTTTTAATTCCCTTCTATTCAGCTATAAAGGCTATGACTGGGGATGGTAGTTCAGTTTACTGGTGCAGAGGAGGAAACATACAATAAAACACTGTTTCCTTGCATAGTGACATTTTTTGTGTTGCCAAAATGAAGTATTTAAGGGGGGAATAATATATAAGGGATAATATGAAAAGCTTTACCTGGACTCATGTTTTTACAGTGTCAAATTTCAAATACCATAGTGAATGCTCTGGTAATAAGCCCAAGGACAACATCAAATCAGGTCAAAACAAGTACAGACCTAGCCTCCTCATGTTTTCTTAAGAACCAATGATCTGGTTCATTTTAGTGATCTCATCTAATCCTATTCAGTTCCCAAGGGCTCAAAGTCTAAAAGGCTCAATCAAAATATATTTTTATCTACTGATAATATTAACACATAATTTGAGATATTAGTATTTTGCATTAGTTTTAACGACCAACCTCCATTATAATCACAAAATTTATGAATGCTTTTAAGAGACAAACAGGCATAAGATATACTACTATGATCCATATGTAAGTTAAAAGCCCATTGTGTACTGAAAATGCCATTTATATCCTCTGGCACTGATCCTTCTATTTTTTTTCCTAGTCATATTCTTCAGTATAGCCTATTAGAAAACTTCTAACGAGCTAAACTGACTTCATAAAAAATACTGCAGTACAATATACGAGAAAATAAATTATTCCACATCAGAATCATTTTCCTCCTGTGATTTAATCCTCTAAAGAATGAAAGCCCACTTGAAATTAAGTTCAAGGTCAAATTTTCTTTCTATGTTAATTTGAAGTTCAAATTGATAGTTACAAGGGTGGCTTTTTACATTTATTAACATTTTTTGTCTGATAGTATTTCAAAGATTTTCAAGGCTTGGATGAATTTTGATTTGCTCTGTGAAATTTCACCCTGAAGTCTCTATAACGAATATGGATATGTGTCACTAGGATCTGGTGCTTACAGGTGCTAACAGAGACTCAGCCCTGTGCCAATTAAGAGAGACAGACACAGAAAGCATTGATGTGGGCATTGTTTTTATGCTGTCAATTCATGGTTTTTCTCTGGAATGTATGCTTGTGGCATTAGTTTGTAGTGGGCGATTAGAGGCCAGCAAACTGAAAGTAAAAGAGCCATTTCCACCTTCTTTAAGTTTAGAAAATTAACAGGAAGGCATTTCAAAGTCCTTGGGCATTAATAAAGATACGTTTCATGTTCCTTTGTGCATATTCAAATGTCTGAGCTTATTATCATCTGATTCCTCTGTTTCTGCACTACACTGTTGTATAAAGCAAACATTTGCTTTATTTTAAGCATTATTCTCAGAGGTCTCCTCATTTCACTCTTCTATTGCACATCGCCCAAACTTCTGCCTCAGAGTGTTAAGGAGAATCAACATTCCTGACACATGCTCCTTCAAGCACTATTTAATTAGGGTCTTGAAACATAATGCCATAATGATAGATTATATAATTAATCAATGCAAAATCCAATTAATGACAGGCCATGCTCTAAGGTGTGAATTTTGAGTACAAGCTACAGAAATCCAAAGCCATCTGCCTTAGTGTTTGCCATTCTCAGAATGTAGGTCACAGAATGCTCTACTCCATATTACTCTTTCTAGTAGCCTTGGAGTTTGGCCATTGAATGTACACACTGACCAGCATACTGGTGTTCAGGCAGAATTGAGGGGTCCTGCTGCTTCAAACCCATTTCAGCAGACATACCTATTATTTTAAGGAAGACTATATTTTAGTTCTTATTGATATTTTTTCAATGTATGTTAAAAAGTCACACTGCAAGCTCACCCTCATTTACAAGATATTCCAAATCTGCTTTTTCATTACAAGGTCAAGCTGCAGCAACCTATACTTAAGACACTAGGGCTATTTTTTTTTAAATCATCTTACTGATTGGTTCTGTCCTAACGTAGCTTTATTTTCATAAAACAAACAATGGCTTATAAAAAGAAGAGGTATAAGATGTAGCTAATCCCTAACCCCAAAACTCCATGTGGCCTCTAGCTCTAGGTCTAAAGTTCAAGGCTGCAGCTGTTAAAAGCTAACTGCATAACAGAAAAGTAGTCGGTGTCAATATTGGCCCCTGAAACATTTCAGGCAAAGCAAACAATTTCTGTTCCTGTAACTATAGCAACACTTGAACTGCTTTTCTTATATTAGTGACACCAACATTGAATGTCCCTTTCTTGGTAAGAAAGAGCTTCAGTTCTGTCAAAATAAATTGACCTAATTCTCCCCCATAAATCTGAGTCCTAAGCATCATACATGTCACTAATGCTGAAATTTTGACTTTCTCCAAATCACACTGCCCACCTACTCCTTTGCATCCCCTTCCCTATAAATCAGGAAACATATAACACAAATGTTATCAAAATAACATATTAGTCTTAGCTGGCTGTGGGACAGTTATTGGCTTCTGATGAATAACTGCAGAATTGGACAAGCAACCCACCTGGGCACAAATCTTCTGAAGGCCCCCGGCAACTGCCAATTAGATAAAGCCCTGGCTTCTAAGCTTCTTTTCATTGGGAGAAAATCAGAAGCCCTGTTCTCTGCAGGCAGGAAGCTTCACTCAGAACAGCACAGTGGTCTTACTGTTCTTAGAAGGGGATTGAATGAAGACCGAAGAAGTGTCTCAGGGAAGACACCCTTCTCCGGGAAGAAAATGTCAATGATTAGAATAACGGTTTCCACTAATAGAACTGGTAAAAAGTGTCACAGATCAGATTTTATAGACTGTCACATCCATATTCAGAGTACTCTCTTGACAAACTATCATTTGTCTAGGTGCTATCACTTATAGAAGAGTGCGAATTGGTTGCATTTAAGCCCCTGGTAAACTCACACTCATGAGCTTGTAGCTGCAATAGTGCACTGTTGTGAGCTTGAGATTCATTCAGATAAGAAACAGGATGGTTTTTCTAGGAGTAAACAATAAAAATGACTTCTGCATTTTCAGGGCAGGATCAGTTTTTCTACCATTTTCCTTTAGCATTGTGATGTTTTATAACACTACATGAAAACAAAAGGTGAACACAGTAAGGACATTAACTTATGAGAGTTCTGAAATGAAGGTGAAATTCTTCAGAAGCCTGACTTATAAGTATGTACAATGATAATTTCCAATAAGGCCAGTGCAATGGCTAAGCCAAGACAAGTGCTTGTGGTTAAGCCTAAGGATGATGTAGTGAGAAAGAAAACCAATAGATACAAGTTGTCTTTCTGTCTCTTCATTGACACTATGACAGGGTTGCCTGCACATTCATACACACTCAGACAAAAACAAATAAATTCATGTAGATCTTTATGAGAATTAAAAATATACTAAGATACACACCAAACATGTACAGAGGCCAATGGGAGCACCAAACAGAATTAAAGCACATGATAAGGAGGTATTTTTTTTTATATATTTATAATCCCTATAATGATTCTTTAAATATTTATATGATAAAAGAGCACTGAATCAGAGCAAAGGCTTCATGGTTTTTCTACAAATAGCATATGAATGACAAATAGGTTAATTGATGTTCTAATGCATATGCATCAGCCCTTCCATTCTACCCATGGCTTTGGCAGGCATTCTTTGAGGCACAGAAATAACATACTCTTTTGCAATTCCAATGTAGCAGTTGTATGAATGAAGTTTCTGCTTCATTCTGTGCTTCAGGAATAAAGGATCATTGTTGTTTTACATGTAAGACAAATATTCTGACCAATTAAACATTAGAGTTATAAGAAGCACAACATCAGAGCCCTATATGAAAAACTAATAAAAACATTTAGAAACTTTGTTGCCCTGTCAATATTATCAAATATGTTAATTTAATAAAGAATCTATTGTTGAATTTGAGCATCAATTCAAAATTGTCAGTATTAAAAGCACATTATAGTTCATACTGTATTACATAGTTTAACAGTGTATATGTGCTTATGATATTTTCTAATAAAGTATACACTCTGTAAGGTATACTTTTGTTATTCTAAAAACACTTTGATGACTTTATAATACAAAGTAAAAAATAACAAAGACTATAACCCTTTGAAATACTAAAGAGACTGATAACCAAGTAGCAAAATCTACTGGCCAACATTAGAAAATCTGGTAAAGTTTCAATAGAACAGTGACATTTATAAAAAGATTGAATTTTTCTATATTCTGTAATGCCAAAGCTATTTCAAGAAAACATACAAGAGAAAAATGCTATCTGTTACTCTACAGCCCACCCCTGAAAGCAACCAGACAGTATCCTTTCCTTTGTCATGCATTGATTTTCATGTTTATTTTCTGTAGCCAAGGCCTCTTCGAGACATGGAAGAAATCAATGTTGACATCGACCATTTGACAAATGTTTATGGAAACATTAAAGCAACAAGGGAAAACTGCAAAGAAATTAATACGAAACATAAAAGATAACCTTTGCTTCTGAGATGCTTTAGCCCCAAAGGGAAATAAGAAGATGGGCGACATAAAATTTGCAGATTAGGGAGCCCAAGGGAAGCAAAGACATATGCTTCCGTGAGCCAGGCAGGTTAGGTAAGAGCATAAGGTAGCTGGAGGTCCAAAAGCATGGGTACTTCCATCCAAAATTGTTTATTTTCATATTTTAATGTTGTCTTCTTTAGGGAAGGGAATTGGGTGGCTTTTCCAGCATAGAGGTTACTTATAAAGTGGTGAGCAGTCATGATGAACCATGAGATTCCATATTCTGTGGAGGAGTATAATAGTAGAATTCATTTTGCATAGTAGATGAAGAACCATCATTAGGAAAGTTATGTGTTTAAATAAATAAAAAATAAATAAATAAATAAATAAATAAATAAATAAGACCATGTACACCTGCAAAAGTAAGTAAGTAAGTAAGTAAGTAAGTAAGTAAATAAATAAATAAATAAATAAATAAATAAATGAATGAATAAGACCATGTACACCTGCAAAAGTAACAAATCCACAAAGCCTGTGATTGATATATGTTACTTCAATCTGTCCCTTCTCTAAGCTCAGTGTTCCTAAAATATAACCCTTCCATGCTCAAATCAATCAAACACTGGAGCTTAAGTTTTGCATCCTTTGCCAAATCCTAAAAATTGAAGCACTTATTTGAACCCACTGCAATAAGAAACAAAATAATGCTTGTTTTAAAAACCAGAAAACTTTTATTAAGGTTTAGACATTGTTATTGATCAAGAAGATGTCAGAGGACATTGTACTAGTTGTCTTTTGAGTTAGCTAGTACCTTTATAACCCCCATTTTACACAGAATAGCATGCTTAAATAACATATTTAATTCTAACTCTGTGTATGTCCTATTTTATTCATGGTAAAATAATCAATTTAATCATGAATTCTGAATTAATGAATTAATAGATGGTATGAGCATGAATGTATATGTTTTTTGAGTACATATGTCTTTTGGGTGTGTGCTTAAGTGTGTATATGCATTAATATGTGTATGTGTACATGAAGAATTGTGCAAATAGGCATTAGTGTAAGAAGTATCTTTAAGTCTCTTACGTTTCTTCTATAGTGTCCTCCAAATGCTGTACAAAATAAGACAATTGCATATGAGGAACTTAATGAAAAATTCACCATCAGACTAAATTTGATTATGAGCCCAAGTAAATCAGGGCAGACTGTGTAAGTGGTAGGTACCTCTTTACTTACATAGTAGTTTTACATATAACAGGTCACTATAAACTTGGTGTCTCATAATAACACATGTTCCCCTCAGCTACAGAGGTCAGAAGTCTAGGATCCTGTGTCAGCATGGTGATGTTTCTACTGGCAGTGAGAGAGAAATTGTTCCCTTGCCTTGTTGAGCTAAAATGGCACCTTCATTTCCTTCTTATAGAGGTCCTCTTTTATTCTTAAGGCCTATGTTTCAATCCTTGGCAATATCTTAACACTTTTGCTCCTAGATTTGGACTTTCTCCTTGGTTTATAGACTGACCTTTCAGTTGCATTGTGGCCATATTAGTAGTTACTCAGGTATTGTGACAAAAGATCAAACCAAAGCAATTATAAGAGTGAAATAAAGCCTTTCAGGTTTATTTCAGGCCATAGTTGGAGCAGACTGTACTCTATCATTGTGGAGAAGAGATGGAGGTAGGAGCTGGCTGGCCTCACTATGTAGGAAGCCAGGAAGCAGAAATAAAGGCTACAACTCTGCTCACTTTCTCCTTTGTATTATGGGAGAACCATACCAAGACATTGTAACTACAAAGTACATAGTGGTTAGCCCCTAATCGCAACTAAAATGATTCTTAGAGATATTCTCTGAAGTGTAATTAATAGTGTTTTAAATGAAATAGTATTATAATCAACAGTACCCACCACTAGACCTTACCCCACAATCCCAGAAAATCTCTCCATCTCAAGTGCAAAACAGTAAAACTAAGTCACATAGTAAAAGCATAGCTTACTGTCTAAGGTGACTTTACCAGGTCTAAAGTGAATGTTCATTATTCAACATTTAACGCTAGTCATTCAAATTGCTACCTATCTGACAGTAATTAGGGGCCTGCTAATTTACAGGGAATCATAAAGTCACCTAGGATGGGATGCAGGAGAGGCAGGGATGAATTTAATAAGAGCCTTTCATTAAGGATGCCCATGGCATCAAGAGGAATTGGACAGAGCTCAATATATGCATCCTGACCAAGTTGCCCATTCATCCTAGTAGTCTGAATGAATTATACACTTTAGGTCTGTTGTCATCCCAGGTCCATCACAAATCACAATAAAACATAATGGGCAAGTGTGGCCAAAGGAAGTAAAGACCATCTGTCTAACCAAGGTTTATTTCCTTTGATCTCATTTATTTATTAAATCTAGGTGCTTTTGATCTCAGAAGCTTAGCTATAGTATTATTAGAACACATGGTCATCTCTATGTCCCCAAAATGCAAATTCTCCAAGAGTATTTCTTTTTAATTTTTCAATGTGAATTTAAAGGACATTTATGATGGCCAAATTAGAGAGCTGCACAAAGTCAGAATATGAAATCTCATTATTTCCCTTTGGCCTGCTCTGCAGTGTCTAGAGAAAAATTACTGTACATGATGTTGTTAATGCTGTACACAATTCTTTCTCTGCATAGGATACAGAGATGCTTGTGGTCTAAAAGATACATAGTATTCACTCTTTTTGAAATCTTTCATTTCGTAGCATGACTTGACCTAGAATATATTTATTTTAGACATATTTAAGTATTTCATTCTATCTAATGAACTTCTAGATGTGCATTATATGAACAGAAAAAAAAGAAGCTCATAATTTTACCAACCTTTGTTATGTCTTTATAACATTGGATATAATTTGTACTTAACTATAAAATTGGCATATTTTGCATTTGCTTTCACAGTAAAATAATAAATTAATTGTATTTTACTTAAAATAAGGAACTTAAAGTACATTTTTCTAGAAAATCCTAGCATGTTCTTATGCAGACCTACATGTTACACGTGGTTCACTAGGAATGAGAATGTATGTGTGTAGCTACTGATGGAACTACTAAACATGCTATATTATAGTAAACTTGTTTTCCCTAAGTAGGATTTCACTCTAATCCAACAGTAAAGGTGAATTATAGGAGTGTATCATCATCATAATCAAGTATCATGGCAGTTCACAGATGATGGAAGCAGAGCAGATTAGTTTATGCCTGTGCCCTTGTACACACTTAAGGAACGCATAATGCCTCATGACAACGTCATCAGATAAGAAAATTTTAGTGCCCTCACAGTCTTAAAAAATCATAACTATGTATGCATACAGCTGCTCACTGGAACATATGATACATGAATGTATGGATATAATAATGAGATTTTCATTAAGTTGAGATTCTAGGACCAGAGGTATGTTCAGTAAAGATATGGACTCTCTACAAAAGGATGAGACCATGGATTCATATCCTAGCATCCACAAAAAAGCCAAACTATAGTAGATATGTATTTATCACAGACACACACACACACACACACACACACACACACACACACACACACATGAAAGGAAAGAAGACAAAAACTATATAGCCATGCAGGTGGACTTGCTTACACAATACAATAATACAAAGGAAAACAATTGAAGTTCTGAAGAAACAATTTTGTGAAAGCAAAAGGTCTTTGGAGGCTCCTGGAGATAGTTTGGTAGATGGTCACTTAATAGATAAGAGACTGAGCAAAGATCTATCCAGAAAACAAATGAGGCTAAGAATACTGTCTGTTAAAAAAAAAGCCATGATGTTTTGTTTATTCAAACATGAAGACATGTTAGAAGTATAGAACTTGGTGCAGCATATCATATAACTTACTGTATCTTTGGGATTATAAGTTGGAAAAGGCTGCAAATGAAGAATTGGGTCCTGAACTTTAACACCAGTGTTCCTATCCAGGAGGAAGGATTGTGGGGCATAAAGTGGGTAGGAACTCCACAGGAAGACCAACAGAGTCAACTATTCTGGACACCTGTGGCTCTCAGTGTCTGAATCACTAAGCAAAGGATATAAACAGGCTGGATGTAGGCCTCCATGCACATATGTTCCAGATGTGCAACTTGATCTCCATGTCCATCCTGAATAGCTGGAGCAGGGGGTTATCCCAAAAGCTGTTGCCTGTATGTGGGATATGTTGTTTTAGCTGGACTGTCTTGTCTGACCTCAGAAAGGAAGTGCCTAGCTTAGCAGAGACTTGAAGTGTCAGGTGGAGAGACACTCACGTGGCCCCAAACACTCAGATGAGAAGGGAAGAGTGGATGGGGGTAGGACTGTAGGAGGGGGAGTGACCAGGACGGGGGGGGCAGTGAACAAGATATAAAGTAAGTAAAAAAATGAAAGAAAAGAACTGTTTCTTTCCAAAGGAGAATCACAATTGTGCCTCTGCTTTGGAAGGTACATGTAGGTACCATAACTCTGGTAGATATGTAAAATGTGATATAATCACACTATGCTTCTATTTTAGCCCAAGGTGAAAAGCATGTTAATTATTTGTATGTCTGCATATTTCTAAATCAATGCCTTGAGTCAGTTGAAGAGGTCATTGTACTTAGTTTTCTTATCCCTGGTGGATAACGGTCCTTGTTTGAAAGAATATGGTTTATTTAGTATGAATGAGTGAAATCAACCCTGCAATAAGCCTCATCCTGTTGCTCTGAAATCTGAGCTAATATTGACTTAACATGTACTATAAGAAGAGATCAAAGCAAATTGGTCCTAACACCCGTTGGCAACATTAATGAGGATGGGGAGATAGTTTCTCAGGAGAAGGCAAGTGTAGCACATACAAGCTAATAGGTCAACAACAGATAAACTATTAAAGAGACAAGAATGGCAGTTAGTGTTGTGTGGGGGCTAGTGTTCACTTAAGTCATGTCTTAAAAAAACTGTACTCAATCCGGGCAAATATTTTCATATCTCTTCATAGTCAGGGATTTCTGATCAAAAATTACCAGAAACCTGCATTTGAAAATGTTTTATGGTTAAGCTAAAAAATGAGCCATTTGTTTATAGTTTTATGTATTTTTGTTACTTAGCCATTAATTTACATCTGTCTAAAAGTGATACAAATAGTTCACGAGACATCCCTTATTACCCCAGAAAGTGTATCTTCACAGTACAAAATGAAGACTCTTTGCCACCAAAAGAACCACACAGAGTGCCTTGCAATGAGCCTTAGAACTTCAAATGCCTTCTGCTTGAGCTGGCAAATGGTTCTTTCAGCTCTTTTCATTGTGAAGGGCTCTGTGCTTGTCCCATGTGTCTGCCGACATGTTACTTGGAAAGGGGGAAGAGGCTGAGCAAGCCATGCCTCCTGCTGTGGTAGTATGTTTGACCTATGATAATGACACTTCTAGTATACTTTGTGGATATAATTTGAATACTCATACATCAAAGACTTTCCATTCACTTAGCCATTCCTTTACATGTCTTTACTTGTGAAGTGCCATCTTAAGCATCCAGGTATCTGAACAAAGGGTCTAGGCATGCATCGTACATTCTGTTTTCTGCCTTGAGGTCCCTTGAGAAATTTTCTTTATGTAGAAACCTTTTGAGAACTCTTTATGTTGCAAACTGCCAAGCTACTGAAAACTCTAATTGAAAGTGAAAGCTAATACATTGCTTCACCTTCCCAAGTCTTATGATCCACCGCTAACAGAAAGAAGACAGATCTCTTATTCCTTACTCATTTGCATCTTCTTCCTTGGTAGCTAGCTCCAACTTCAGAAACACAGTGGGAGCTACCATATAGAATAAGGACAGTTTCCAGCATCAGCTACCTGCATTCTCTGAATGAAAGAAAGCCCAGAGTAAGACTATGTATATATGAAAGGAAACTGAGTCCAATCTATTGTTGGACAAGTAGTATGATAGACATCCATATCTACATTTACAGACTCTAAGAAGTATGAATGTACTCCTGTTTCCTTTTTCTTTAAATTAAAACATCACCTATTATTATTATTATTATTATTATTATTTTCTCATCTGAATATGCTTTTGAATGATGTGTACATTTTGTGATACCAAACTTAAGGTAGAATTCCACTGACAATCATGTAGGCCTAATTTGGTGCTACTTTAATTAATGATGAAATAAAAAACTTGGTGTATGTACTTATGCGGAGAGAAATTGCTTAACAAAATCTATAACATTTAAAAATAATGACCACATTGCCACTCTAACTCCTTTCATCAATGCATGCATAAACTCTTCCTTCTGTCGCTATATATAGTGCATAGTCGAAATTATGTATGCTTTCTAGAAAAAAACATAGTTACCTTAATTTTAAGCTTCCTTTTTGTTAGCAAGTCTGGGCATTCTTTCCTTATTAGTTTCAGTTATTTCTTAAACAATTACTTAGTATCAAAATTTATTATTATTTTGAGTTTTTTATTTATTTTGTTGTGGTTGCTGTTGCTGCTGTTGCTGTGTACTCTCTGTCCCTATCTGTCTCCTCTGTGCCAACTAATACAGAAATGCCTGGTCTCCACATGCTAATGAGGTTTAGGCCCTGTTGAGCTCTCAATATCTGTATTTATGTGCTTACCTTATAAATAATATGAAAAATGTAGGATTAAAAAGCACTACATTAACATACCTTCATGTGGTAGCACAGACCACGAACATCCTCATGGCCCTCTTTGTGGCCCTCAGTGTCAACACAACTCCAGCTACAGCAGGGACCACAGACTCACACATGACCTTTGGCAGCAGCATGTACCATGAACATCAGCATGACCTCAGTTGGTTAATGTTCCTGGGCCATGCTGCTGCTTGGGACCATGTTGATATGGCCTTGTGCTGCCATCTGAGGCCATGTTGACATCTGTGTGCCAAACTACCACCAGAGACCATTTTGGTGTTTGTGTCATGTATTGCTCCAGAAACCATATTAATGTCCTTGGATAATGATGGTGTCTTTGGCCCATGCTGTGGCATGGTCTGTACTGCCACCCAAGATCACACAGAGTTCCATGGCACATGCTGATGCTGGAGACCATGTGGATGTCTATGGTCCATAGTTTTACAAAAAACATGTGGAAACCTATTATCTGAGCTATTGCTGATTGTAAAGGGTAAGGAAGCTAATTTTGCAGTGACATCAATGACCATAGACTCAAAATTGAGAGAGTCATAGAAGGCTTCGGTGACAATTTCTACTCCTTCCTCCCCAAACAAATAACATCCTAGACAGGAAACCATCAAACAGATTTTTTTTTAATTAGGTATTTTCCTCATTTACATTTCCAATGCTATCCCAAAAGTCCCCCACACCTTCCCCCCCACTCCCCTACCCATCCACTCCCACTTTTTGGCCCTGGCGTTCCCTGTATTGGGGCATATAAAGTTTGCAAGTCTAATGGGCCTCTCTTTCCAGTGATGGCCGACTAGGCCATCTTTTGATACATATGCAGCTAGAGTCAAGAGCTCCGGGGTACTGGTTAGTTCATAATGTTGTTCTACCTATAGGGTTGCAGTTCCCACAGATTTTTTTAACAACTGTGATAAGAATGCTGAGGTGTAGCTCTCTACAATTGAGAGCTTCTGCAGGATTGTGGGTGGGGAAGGTTTTCAGTTTTCTTCAATGGGCTGGATAATGGGAGTGTGACCATGCTCCAATGAGTTTATTGGCAACACAAATTGGACATTTTTTCCTCTTCCTCTCCCTCCCACTTCTCCCCTTCTCCCTCCCCATCCCCCCCTCCTCCTCCTCCTCCTCCTTCTTCTTTTTCTTCTTCTTCTTCCTCTTCTTTTTCATTTTGGAAGGGAGGTTATAAGTGTGAAAGGTGGACTGGGAGAATGGGGAGGTGACTATAATTGGAGTTTATAATATGAAATTCCTAAACATTCAATAAAAATTTTAAGTTGGAAAAAAGAAAAAGTGTTAAATTTTCTGCACATGTGCCAATTGATAGGCAAACAGTTATTAGTGGTGTTGTTATTTTCTTAATTTGAAAGCTTACTTTTAAACCATAATATCTGACATTTTTACCTTGTAACAAAATAAATTTTAGGAACTTTAAATAAATTTACTCTAAAATTAAATAACAAGAATAATTCTACCTATGCTCAATATATCCTGAGATATTAAGCCTCACAAGTAAAATGTGTGTGTGTGTTTATTTCTTTTTTTTTTTTAAGGAAACTTAAGAGTTGGATTAGTATACCTTAAAATCCCCACATTTTACTAGCTGTGGAAGGAGATTGTGAATTCTAAGATGGCTGAGGCTACATAATGACAGTTTATCCAAAACAAAAGGTCAAATGATGAAGCTCAACAACAAAGTACTCACCTAGCGTGCTACAAAGCTTTGGTTTTGATTCCTAGAACCAAACCTAAAGCTTTTGTATTAAAGGTCAAGAGATGCTGATTTTATCTATGTACAATTTAATATAAGTCAGCTAATATTTATATCTGGTCATTCATATTTTTCATGCATATTTTTTCTATATTAGCATATATGTTTTAAATCCCATAGAATATGACTTTAAACACACACTACAAAAAAGCAATCTATAAGAAACAAATTCTCTTGCTTAAGAAATCATATTAATTACACCAATTAATTGCAGTCAGTTAAAATCATAGATTCATTTCTAAAAGAAATAAACAACAAAACCCAGCAGCAACAACAACAACAACAAGAAACAGATTAAATGGCATTTCAAATGTCACAAAGCAGACAATTTCAGAAACACCCTTTAACATTAGAAATACATTTCTTGCCCTCAAACAGTGCTTCTCTGGTTTAGTACAGAACAATGCATGCCATCATTTTTTAGAGCACCAGAAAAGACTTTCTGTAAATTTTCAGTTTTTCACAAGCCAAATAAGCCTGCATATGCTGGAATATTATTGGTTAATATGTTAGATTTTACAGCTTTTAGAAATATATATATATACTATAATATATTAATATACCTATATATCAAGAAAATTCAAGTATTAACCTCATTTATACATTGTATTCATTAAGTTATAGATATTTTGTACTATCATAATGATAAATTAATATTAATTTTCAGCACATCCACAGTTTGTTATTTATTTATGGT
The DNA here is from genome assembly GCF_000001635.26 of Mus musculus. Taxonomy (NCBI): domain Eukaryota; kingdom Metazoa; phylum Chordata; class Mammalia; order Rodentia; family Muridae; genus Mus; species Mus musculus. Next base: position 77,820,439 of record NC_000069.6, on the reverse strand, counting down.
CTGCAAAGTATCATTTTAGGGGCTTATATTTGAATAACAATCATTTTTGCCTCCTACCTCCCTACCACCCATTTTTCATAAGTACTGTTCATGTTAATATCTTTTCATTTTGTTTTGTGAGTCACTAAGATTAATTATGTCACCTATGAAACTCAGTTGGAGCTATCTGTTAGATCTTGGTGAACTCCACAGAGGCTAAACAAGTAAACACAGTGATTGTCTTTGCTTCATAATCTAATATCTAGTGATACCCAGATACCTCAGAGGTAAATTGTGGGGTCTCATAAGATCCTTTTTCTTCTTTGACTGATTATTGATAGGATTAGCCTTATGTGGGCTCAGTGCAGGTAACTGTACTTGATGTCAATTATGATTATTAATGATTATATTGATTGCTTCTAGCCTAAGGAATTGTTCTTTTTAGCCTCTCTTATATTCAAGCTCTTAAACATTCTCTTCCCTTTCTCTACAACATTCCATGAGTACTGGAGGGAATGATTTAAGTATTTTGTTTAGAGCTTGACACACAGCTATGGCGTATTTTCTACTCTGTGTACAGTCATGACTCTGCATTCCTTACTGTTCATTGTCAAGAGTGACTTCTCAGATTCACACGTGAGGCATTGTTATTTAGAGGGCATATTGATGCTCTGTCAGTTCAATTAACCACCAGAAATACTTCCCTCATGGAATTAAAACCTCCTCAGACCTGACTTATCTGCTAAGCCTATAGTACCAGATACTATTCCCCATGATACACGGGGTGAATCCCCACTCCATTCACAGAGCAGTTGGTTACCATCTACCTATATACACAGATACATTCAAACTGCCATTGTGTAGGAGGGCATATATAATTTATAATTACTGCCTAAACCTTTCAACCCACATTAGTCCCATTCTATCCTTTCTTTGTAATACTCCCTCTTCTTTTAAGGTATTCTCTCACATGGTTCCTTTTATTGTTCTCTTCCTTGCTCAAGTACTCCATTGTAGACACATTGCAGTCAAGAATTCAATCTAGGATAGTTATAAAGAAAAGAACACATAGTGTTTGTCATTTACATGCTGGTGTGCCTCCCAAGGAGTATTTTTATTTTTAATTATATCAATTTCTCTGAATGCTTTATGTTTTTCTTTATAGTTAAATAATACATACATATATAATAGAATACAAAATATTCTATTATGTATATGTACCACATATTTATTATTCATTTATCTGTTGTTTGGCATCTAGGCTACCTCCATTTGCAAGCTATGCCCTAGAACAGGGTAGCAATGAGGAGAGACGTGCATGTCTGTATCTCCACTATAGAAAATGGTGTATGTGCGTATGAGTGGCAAGACTTGGTCATGTGGTAGTTTTATTTGATGTGTTTTGGGAAGCATTCAGACTGTGTTCCAAATATGATACACTAGTTTACCTTCCCAATAACAGAGTATACTAGTCCTCCTTTCCCAACAGCATAGCAGCCTTTGTTGTCATTGGTATCCTTGATGTTGGTTATTCTAAGTGTGGTGACGTAGAGATTTAGTGTGCATTTCTCTAATACCTAAGAATATTGAACACTTTCTTTTTTTTTTTTTTCCATTTTTTATTAGGTATTTAACTCATTTACATTTCCAATGCTATACCAAAAGTCCCCCATATCCACCCACCCCCACTCCCCTGCCCACCCACTCCCCCTTTTTGGCCCTGGTATTCCCCTGTACTGGGGCATATAAAGTTTGCAAGTCCAATGGGCCTCTCTTTCCAGTGATGGCCGACTAGGCCATCTTTTGATATATATGCAGCTAGAGTCAAGAGCTCCGGGGTACTGGTTAGCTCATAATGTTGTTCCACCTATAGGGTTGCAGATCCCTTTAGCTCCTTGGCTACTTTCTCTAGCTCCTCCATTGGGAGCCCTATGATCCATCCATTAGCTGACTGTGAGCATCCACTTCTGTGTTTGCTGGGCCCCGGCATAGTCTCACAAGAGACAGCTACATCTGCGTCCTTTCAATAAAATCTTGCTAGTGTATGCAATGGTGTCAGCGTTTGGATGCTGATTATGGGGTGGATCCCTGGCTATGGCAGTCTCTACATGGTCCATCCTTTCATCTCAGCTCCAAACTCCGTCTCTGTAACTCCTTCCATGGGTGTTTTGTTCCCAAATCTAAGGAGGGGCATAGTATCCACACTTCAGTCTTCATTCTCCTTGAGTTTCATGTGTTTAGCAAATTATATCTTATATCTTGGGTATCCTAGGTTTGGGGCTAATATCCACTTATCAGTGAATACATATTGTGTGAGTTTCTTTGTGAATGTGTTACCTCACTCAGGATGATGCCCTCCAGGTCCATCCATTTGGCTAGGAATTTCATAAATTCATTCTTTTTAATAGCTGAGTAGTACTCCATTGTGTAGATGTACCACATTTTCTGTATCCATTCCTCTGTTGAGGGGCATCTAGGTTCTTTCCAGCTTCTGGCTATTATAAATAAGGCTGCTATGAACATAGTGGAGCATGTGTCCTTCTTACCTGTTGGGGCATCTTCTGGATATATGCCCAGGAGAGGTATTGCTGGATCCTCCGGTAGTACTATGTCCAGTTTTCTGAGGAACCGCCAGACTGATTTCCAGAGTGGTTGTACAAGCCTGCACTCCCACCAACAATGGAGGAGTGTTCCTCTTTCTCCACATCCTCGCCAGCATCTGCTGTCACCTGAATTTTTGATCTTAGCCATTCTGACTGGTGTGAGGTGGAATCTCAGGGTTGCTTTGATTTGCATTTCCCTGATGATTAAGGATGTTGAACATTTTTTCAAGTGCTTCTCTGCCATTCGGTATTCCTCAGGTGAGAATTCTTTGTTCAGTTCTGAGCCCCATTTTTTAAAGGGGTTATTTGATTTTCTGAAGTCCACCTTCTTGAGTTCTTTATATATGTTGGATATTAGTCCCCTATCTGATTTAGGATAGGTAAAGATCCTTTCCCAATCTGTTGGTGGTCTTTTTGTCTTATTGACGGTGTCTTTTGCCTTGCAGAAACTTTGGAGTTTCATTAGGTCCCATTTGTCAATTCTCGATCTTACAGCACAAGCCATTGCTGTTCTGTTCAGGAATTTTTCCCCTGTGCCCATATCTTCAAGGCTTTTCCCCACTTTCTCCTCTATAAGTTTCAGTGTCTCTGGTTTTATGTGAAGTTCCTTGATCCACTTAGATTTGACCTTAGTACAAGGAGATAAGTATGGATCGATTCGCATTCTTCTACACGATAACAACCAGTTGTGCCAGCACCAATTGTTGAAAATGCTGTCTTTCTTCCACTGGATGGTTTTAGCTCCCTTGTCGAAGATCAAGTGACCATAGGTGTGTGGGTTCATTTCTGGATCTTCAATTCTATTCCATTGGTCTACTTGTCTGTCTCTATACCAGTACCATGCAGTTTTTATCACAATTGCTCTGTAGTAAAGCTTTAGGTCTGGCATGGTGATTCCGCCAGAAGTTCTTTTATCCTTGAGAAGACTTTTTGCTATCCTAGGTTTTTTGTTATTCCAGACAAATTTGCAAATTGCTCCTTCCAATTCGTTGAAGAATTGAGTTGGAATTTTGATGGGGATTGCATTGAATCTGTAGATTGCTTTTGGCAAGATAGCCATTTTTACAATGTTGATCCTGCCAATCCATGAGCATGGGAGATCTTTCCATCTTCTGAGATCTTCTTTAATTTCTTTCTTCAGAGATTTGAAGTTTTTATCATACAGATCTTTCACCTCCTTAGTTAGAGTCACGCCAAGATATTTTATATTATTTGTGACTATTGAGAAGGGTGTTGTTTCCCTAATTTCTTTCTCAGCCTGTTTATTCTTTGTATAGAGAAAGGCCATTGACTTGTTTGAGTTTATTTTATATCCAGCTACTTCACCGAAGCTGTTTATCAGGTTTAGGAGTTCTCTGGTAGAATTTTTAGGGTCACTTATATATACTATCATATCATCTGCAAAAAGTGATATTTTGACTTCCTCTTTTCCAATTTGTATCCCCTTGATCTCCTTTTGTTGTCGAATTGCTCTGGCTAATACTTCAAGTACTATGTTGAAAAGGTAGGGAGAAAGTGGGCAGCCTTGTCTAGTCCCTGATTTTAGTGGGATTGCTTCCAGCTTCTCTCCATTTACTTTGATGTTGGCTACTGGTTTGCTGTAGATTGCTTTTATCATGTTTAGGTATGGGCCTTGAATTCCTGATCTTTCCAAAACCTTTATCATGAATGGGTGTTGGATCTTGTCAAATGCTTTTTCTGCATCTAACGAGATGATCATGTGGTTTTTGTCTTTGAGTTTGTTTATATAATGGATTGCATTGATGGATTTTCGTATATTAAACCATCCCTGCATCCCTGGAATAAAACCTACTTGGTCAGGATGGATGATTGCTTTAATGTGTTCTTGGATTCGGTTAGCGAGAATTTTATTGAGGATTTTTGCATCGATATTCATAAGAGAAATTGGTCTGAAGTTCTCTATCTTTGTTGGATCTTTCTGTGGTTTAGGTATCAGAGTAATAGTGGCTTCATAAAATGAGTTGGGTAGAGTACCTTCTACTTCTATTTTGTGAAATAGTTTGTGCAGAATTGGAATTAGATCTTCTTTGAAGGTCTGATAGAACTCTGCACTAAACCCATCTGGTCCTGGGCTTTTTTTGATTGGGAGACTATTAATAACTGCTTCTATTTCTTTAGGTGATATGGGACTGTTTAGATGGTCAACTTGATCCTGATTCAACTTTGGTACCTGGTATCTGTCCAGAAATTTGTCCATTTCGTCCAGGTTTTCCAGTTTTGTTGAGTATAGCCTTTTGTAGAAGGATCTGATGGTGTTTTGGATTTCTTCAGGATCTGTTGTTATGTCTCCCTTTTCATTTCTGATTTTGTTAATTAGGATTTTGTCCCTGTGCCCTTTAGTGAGTCTAGCTAAGGGTTTATCTATCTTGTTGATTTTCTCAAAGAACCAACTCCTCGTTTGGTTAATTCTTTGAATAGTTCTTCTTGTTTCCACTTGGTTGATTTCACCCCTGAGTTTGATTATTTCCTGCCGTCTACTCCTCTTGGGTGAATTTGCTTCCTTTTTTTCTAGGGCTTTTAGATGTGTTGTCAAGCTGCTAGTATGTGCTGTCTCCCGTTTCTTCTTGGAGGCACTCAGCGCTATGAGTTTCCCTCTTAGAAATGCTTTCATTGTGTCCCATAGGTTTGGGTACGTTGTGGCTTCATTTTCATTAAACTCTAAAAAGTCTTTAATTTCTTTCTTTATTCCTTCCTTGACCAAGGTATCATTGAGAAGAGTGTTATTCAGTTTCCACGTGAATGTTGGCTTTCCATTATTTATGTTGTTATTGAAGATCAGTCTTAGGCCATGGTGGTCTGATAGGATACATGGGACAATTTCAATATTTTTGTATCTATTGAGGCCTGTTTTGTGACCAATTATATGGTCAATTTTGGAGAAGGTCCCGTGAGGTGCTGAGAAGAAGGTATATCCTTTTGTTTTAGGATAAAATGTTCTGTAGATATCTGTCAGGTCCATTTGTTTCATAACTTCTGTTAGTTTCACTGTGTCCCTGTTTAGTTTCTGTTTCCACGATCTGTCCTTTGAAGAAAGTGGTGTGTTGAAGTCTCCCACTATTATTGTGTGAGGTGCAATGTATGCTTTGAGCTTTACTAAAGTGTCTCTAATGAATGTGGCTGCCCTTGCATTTGGTGCGTAGATATTCAGAATTGAGAGTTCCTCTTGGAGGATTTTACCTTTGATGAGTATGAAGTGTCCCTCCTTGTCTTTTTTGATAACTTTGGGTTGGAAGTCGATTTTATCCGATATTAAAATGGCTACTCCAGCTTGTTTCTTCAGTCCATTTGCTTGGAAAATTGTTTTCCAGCCTTTCACTCTGAGGTAGTGTCTGTCTTTTTCCCTGAAATGGGTTTCCTGTAAGCAGCAGAATGTTGGGTCCTGTTTGTGTAGCCAGTCTGTTAGTCTATGTCTTTTTATTGGGGAATTGAGTCCATTGATATTAAGAGATATTAAGGAAAAGTAATTGTTGCTCCCTTTTATTTTTGTTGTTAGAGTTGGCATTCTGTTCTTGTGGCTGTCTTCTTTTTGGTTTGTTGAATGATTACTTTCTTAGTTGTTCTAGGGCGTGATTTCCGTCCTTGTATTGCTTCTTTTCTGTTATTATCCTTTGAAGGGCTGGATTCGTGGAAAGATATTGTGTGAATTTGGTTTTGTCGTGGAATACTTTGGTTTCTCCATCTATGGTAATTGAGAGTTTGGCCGGGTATAGTAGCCTGGGCTGGCATTTGTGTTCTCTTAGTGTCTGTATAACATCTGTCCAGGCTCTTCTGGCTTTCATAGTCTCTGGTGAAAAGTCTGGTGTAATTCTGATAGGCCTTCCTTTATATGTTACTTGACCTTTCTCCCTTACTGCTTTTAATATTCTATCTTTATTTAGTGCATTTGTTGTTCTGATTATTATGTGTCGGGAGGAATTTCTTTTCTGGTCCAGTCTATTTGGAGTTCTGTATGCTTCTTGTATGATCATGGGCATCTCTTTTTTTATGTTTGGGATGTTTTCTTCTATTATTTTGTTGAAGATATTAGCTGGCCCTTTAAGTTGAAAATCTTCATTCTCATCAATTCCTATTATCCGTAGATTTGGTCTTCTCATTGTGTCCTGGATTACCTGGATGTTTTGAGTTAGGATCCTTTTGCATTTTGTATTTTCTTTGACTGTTGTGTCGATGTTCTCTATGGAATCTTCTGCACCTGAGATTCTCTCTTCCATTTCTTGTATTCTGTTGCTGATGCTCGCATCTATGGTTCCAGATCTCTTTCCTAGGGTTTCTATCTCCAGCGTTGCCTCGCTTTGGGTTTCTTTACTGTGTCTACTTCCCCTTTTAGTTCTAGTATGGTTTTGTTCATTTCCATCACCTGTTTGGCTGTGTTTTCCTGCTTTTCTTTAAGAGCCTGTAACTCTTTAGCAGTGCTCTCCTGTAAATCTTTAAGTGACTTATGAAAGTCCTTCTTGATGTCCTCTATCATCATCATGAGAAATGTTTTTAAATCTGGGTCTAGATTTTCGGTTGTGTTGGGGTGCCCAGGACTAGGTGGGGTGGGAGTGCTGCGTTCTGATGATGGTGAGTGGTCTTGATTTCTGTTAGTAGGATTCTTACGTTTGCCTTTCGCCATCTGGTAATCTCTGAAGCTAGCTGTTTTAGTTGTCACTGTTAAGAGCTTGTTCTTCAGGTGACTCTGTTAGCCTCTATGAGCAGACCTGGAGGGTAGCACTCTCCTTAGTTTCAGTGGGCAGAGTATTCTCTGCAGGCAAGCTCTCTTCTTGCAAGGCAGGTACCCAGATATCTGGTGTTCGAACCAGACTCCTGGCAGAAGTTGTGTTCCACTCACTAGAGGTCTTAGGATCACGTGTGGAATCCTGTGTGGGCCCTTGCGGGTGTCAGGCGACTCAGCTGGCAAGGTAGCCGGGGCTTGAGTGGAGTGGAAGGGGTTTGTGCCCCAGATCAAGCCCGGGTAGCCTGCTTCCCTATGTACCGCAGTCTCAAGTTCCGTGTGATTGGATTGGGGCAGGCACTGTGGTCCACTCACCAGAGGTCTTAGGGTCCTGTGGGGAGTCCCGTGTGGGCCCTTGCGGGTGTTGGGCAAGACTCTGCTGGCAAGGTAGCCCGGGGCTCGAGTCTCGAGTCGAGCGGAAGGGACTTGTGCCCCAGATCAGGCCCGGGTATCCTGCTTCCCTATGTACCGCAGTCTCGAGTTCCGCGCGATTGGATTGGGGCAGGCACTGTGATCCACTCACCAGAGGTCTTAGGGTCCCGTGGGGAGTCCTGTGTGGACCCTTGCGGGTGTTGGGCAAGACTCTGCTGGCAAGGTAGCCCGGGGCTCGAGTCTCGAGTCGAGCGGAAGGGACTTGTGCCCCAGATCAGGCCCGGGTAGCCTGCTTCCCTATGTACCGCAGTCTCGAGTTCCGCGCGATTGGATTGGGGCAGGCACTGTGATCCACTCACCAGAGGTCTTAGGGTCCCGTGGGGAGTCCTGTGTGGACCCTTGCGGGTGTTGGGCAAGACTCTGCTGGCAAGGTAGCCTGGGGCTCGAGTCACGAGTCGAGCGGAAGGGACTTGTGCCCCAGATCAGGCCCGGGTAGCCTGCTTCCCTATGTACCGCAGTCTCAAGTTCCGCGCGATTGGATTGGGGCAGGCACTGTGGTCCACTCACCAGAGGTATTAGGGTCCCGTGGGGAGTCCCGTGTGGGCCCTTGCGGGTGTTGGGCAAGACTCTGCTGGCAAGGTAGCCCAGGGCTCGAGTCACGAGTCGAGCGGAAGGCTTTCAAACCTGTTTCAAAGATCTTTATATTTCTTTTTGCAAACTTTTCTGTTTAGTTTTGTAATTATGTTTTAATTGGAATGTGTGTTTATTCAATGGACAGCTTCCTTTACTTTAATTATAGATCCTGTTTGTAGATTATTTCCAGTACTAAAGGAGTCCTGTTCAGAAAATCATAATGTATTGATGTATATTCTCTATGAATTATGCCAACATTACAAACTATGAATTCAGTCGATCTAGATTAGAAAGGAGAAATTAAAAGCTTAGTATTATTAAATATAATTCAAATGTAGAAAAACAGAAAATTTCATCTATTATGGTGGTTACTACCACACAAATTTTCTCCTAAATTTTCAACTTACAATAAGATACATTTGCTTTACCACATGTCTTTGAGTGGTCAGGAAGCTAAAGTCACAGAGCCAGATAACTTACTCTCTTCGAAAACTATAAAATCTCAGGTACCACAGGACTAGAAAGCCCTTCCTCAAACTATCATGGGTTTTGAGAGTCTCCTCTCTGATAATTGTCTAGAAACCTTAGCTCCTCACCATTCATACCTGTTTATGGATTACTGCACAATGTGGTAGCTGACACCCAAAAGGAAAAGTCATGAAGCTGAGCAAAACTGACATTGTTGGTCTTACCTCCAAGTTCTAGCACATCGTGTCTACTGTATTCTTTTAATTAGAACTCACTCAGCCTACTGTTCACTCAAATATAGATAGGTAAGTAATAACATTAATATTACAAGGAATATTGTCTTGGAAATATAGGAACCTTCTTGGATGACACAAATATTTCCTATAACTGTATACATCATATCTGCAAAGTCATAAATGAATCAAATGAGACAATAAAATATATGATGATATACTAGTAATAACAAGTATAACAGCGACGGCTCACTTATTATTTCTACTCCATAACGTAGCTTGTAACTAGTGCAATCGGAAAAACATAAAATAAACAAAACATGGATTGTATGGGAAAAATAACATTGTTATTATATGCAGATAGTACAAACAGATTACTAGAAACACTAGAAAATGAAGCTTTGGCATAGTGAAGAGAATATTGTGGCTAGTAGGAGTACCTGACTTCAAACTACAACACTACAAAAAATAAGCTACATAGCAATATTTATTTATTAGCTTTAATACATAAATATTATTCCAATAGCTCAAGATATAATCTGTTGCTGAAGTCAGTTAAAGAATTCAAAAACCATGAAAGAATGCATACAATAGTTACTATTATAAATATTTCCCATTACTTACAAAGTCAAGAAAATCCCAACCAAACTCACAGCATAGCTTTATTCCTTTGAAAATCATCATGTTAAAGTTATTATTTAACATATGGAAATATAGATGGTGTTAAAGAAAGGAGCCATGAGTGGGAGATCGAACTGCTCATATTAAGGTAGTCTACTATATCAAATAAACAATATGGAATCTGTAGAAGTTTAGAAAGCTAGACCAATGGACAGAATAGAGAGCCTAGCCTCTGACATCATGCGATGGTGTTACTATTGACATGCTGGGTCATCTGATTTCTTTGAAAGAAAATAGAAACAAAAATTCTTGTTCCTAACACAGAAAAGTCACAAGTACTCTTTCCATCAAAATGGACTCTCCATGGTTGCTGGCTTTGCCCTTGACATCCTCTCTAATTTGCTATATTTTGTATTTACATTCTCTAATCTTTTCCATGAACACCATTGATTTTCTTCTACATGCTTTCATTAAGTGAATCGATTTAATCTCAGGTTGAGTTAATACTATTAAACAATTTACTGACAGTAGAAATAAAGATAAACATCTGACAAGAGAAGGCGGACAGTAGAGGAGGCATTTCATAGTACTGGTGCAAAATTTATCAGCTTACATTCTGAGAAAGAAAGTGTCTTTTCCTAGATAATCTCTTCATTGCCAGAATTGTATTGCTATTGTTATAGAGTATAATTTCGGTTAAAAGTAAATTTTTAATTTAATTATATTGAGTAAGGAAGTAAGTAACATTTGTTAACGACTGGTGAAACACTGAGTATTTTCTTCAATAAACTTGCCTTCTAAAGTATTAGGAAAGTTAGATACATTCCTTATCCTTTGCCTAAGGCAAACTGGGCTCACCTGACTGATCTTAAGATTAAATCAGTATATCTACTTACAAGGAACACTGCCAGAACATTGATCTGATGATAAATAATGTAGCTTGCACTTGAAGGCCATGTTAAGTTTCCTTTTGCAGCATCTTACAAATACAATTTTCTTGGCCCCCTAGGGAAGCGGATGAACAAATCACTCAAGTAGAAAGACCGTGAGTTAAAAATAGAGATAAAGTGGAACTGATATTTCAGATATTTTGTCAGTCTTTTTTTAGTTAAAAGACATGAGAATATTTTATATGATCTCTAAAATGAGTTGCTTTCTACAATATAAGTATCAAAAAAGCATGAGTTACTTCCAATGTTTATATAATTTACAATTAAGGGCAATGAAACTGATAGTGGTACCAAATACCCAAAATTTATATGGAAAAATTTACTGGGAAAGTTTTATATATAACAATTACTTTAATTCCAATGTGGCATACCAAATTTTAAAATAACCTCCAGTGATTTCTACCCTTGGCTAATCAATCCTGTCACCATGAGTGTAAATTGAATATGGTAGTTATCATACCCATGACTGGGTTAAATGGTAACTGACATTTTGTAAATGCCATTGAGATCCCTAATCAGCTGATTTTGGTAAACATGGAGCATCATAGAACTCTTAAGAGACTGATCAGCAAGAGGCAAGATCCTGGTGACTAAGACAAAGACGAGGACCCCCCCCCCTCCCAAGGAGGGAGTCATATCAAAGAAACTTGATAGTAACTTCTAGCAGCTGTTCATGAACCTCAGCTGAGAGCTGCACATAATAGGATATTGAGGGAAAGAGTAAGGTAGGAAGTAAATAACTGGAGGTGTATTTTATAGAAATTATGTTTGTGTTTCAGCTTCAAAGTATTTTCTTATTAATGACAACTATAGCCACCGTTGATATCTACATATTAAATATAATTCTACTTTCTCTTACTTGTAATTTAATTCTTTTTCTTTTATTGGGTATTATCTTTATTTACATTTCAAATATTACCCCCTTTCCTGATTTCCCCTCTGAAAACCTCCCCCCTTTATCCCCTCCCCCTGCTCACCAACACACCCACTCCCAATTCCTGGCCTTAGCATTCCCCTACCCTGAGGCATAGAGCCTTCATAGGACCAAGGGACTCTCCTTCCATTGATGTCTGACTAGGCCATCCTCTGCTACATATGCAGCTGGAGCCATGAGTCTCACCATGTGTACTTGTTGGTTGGTGGTTTAGTCCATGGTAGCCCTGGGGGTACTGGTTGGTTCATATTGTTGTTTTTCCACGGGCTGCAAATCCCTTCAACTCCTTAGGTTCTTTCTCTAGCTCCTCTAGCTCCTTCATTGAGGATCCTGTGTTAAGTCCAATGAATGGCTGTGAGCATCTACTTCTATATATGTCAGGCACTGGCAGAGCCTTCCAGGAGACAGCTCTATCATATACAAAGAACTCAAGAAGTTAGACTCCATAGAAACAAATTGCCCTAATAAAAATGGGGTACAGTGCTAAACAAAGAATTCTCAACTGAGGAATACTGAATGGCTGAAAAGCACCTAAAAGTTGTTCAACATTCTTAGTCATCAAGGGAAATGCAAACCAAAACAACCCTGAGATTCCATATCACATCAGTCAGGATGGCTAAGATCAAAAACTCAGGTTACAGCAGATGCTGGTGAGGATGTGGAGAAAAATGAATACTCATTTATTGCTGGTGGGGTTGCAAGCTGGTATGACCACTCTGGAAATAAGTTTGGTGGTTCCTCAGAAAAATTGAACATAGTAATACCTGAGGACCCAGCGATATCACTCCTGGGCATATACACAGAAGATGTTCCAACATTTAATTTATTTTTTACACTCCATATTCCATTCCCCACTCCCCCTCCACCCTCCGAATGCTCCACATCCTACACCTCCTCCCTACCCCACCCCATCTCCTTGTGGATGCCCACTCCCCACCCCACCTGACCTCCAAACCCCTTAGGAACTCCAGTCTTTAAAGATTAGGTACATCATCTCTGAATGAACACAGACCCAGAAGTCCTATACTCTATGTGTGTTGGGAGCCTCATATCAGCTGGTGTATGCTGTCTGTTTAGTGTTCCAGTGTTTGAGAGATCTCAGGGTCCAGATGAATTGAGCCTGCTGGTCCTCCTACAGGATTGCCCTTTTCTTCAGCTTCTTTCAGCCTTTCCTAATTCAACAACAGGATTCAGCTGCTTCTGTCCATTGATTGGTGCAAATATCTGCATCTGGTTCCTTCTGCTGCTTGTTGGGTCTTTCAGAAGGTAGTTATGATATATCCTTTTTTTTTTTTGTGAATGCTCCATAGCCTCAGTAATAGCGTCAGGCCTTGGAACCTCCCCATGAGTTGGCTCCCACTTTGGACCTGTTGCTAGACCTTCTATTCCTCAAGTTCCTATCCATTTCCATCCCTGTAATTCTTTCAGACAGGAACTATTATGGGTCAGAGATGTGACTGTGGGATGGCAGCCCCATCCCTGATTTGATGTTCTCCTGTCTTCCTGCTAGAGATGGGCTCTATAAGTTCCCTCTCCCTACTGTCAGGCATTTCATCTAATGCCCCTCCCTTTGAGTCCTGGGAGTCTCTTACCTCCCAGGTCTCTGGTGCATTCTGGGGGGAGGGGTCCCTCCAACCTCCTATTTGCTAAGGTTGCCTGTTTACATTTTTTCTAATGGCACTCAGGGTCCATGTATACTCTTTGGTTGATGGTCTAGTCCTTGGGACCCTGGAGCATCTGGTTGGTTGATATTGCTCTTCCTATGGGGTTGAAAACACCTTCAGCTTTTCATTCCTTTCTCGAATTCCTCCATTGGGGACGCCATGCTCAGTCCAACGGTTGGCTGTTAACATCTGCCTCTGTACTTGACAGGCTCTGGCAGAACCTCTCAGGAGAGAGCTATATCAGGATCCTGTCAGCAAGCACTTCTTGATATTCCAGATAGTGTCTGGGTTTGATGTCTATACATGGGCTGGATCCCAAAGTGGGGTAGTCTCTAGATGGCCATTCCATGAGTATCTGTTCCACACTTTGTCTCCATATCTCCACCCCCCCATGAGTATTTTGTTCCCTCTTCTAAGAAGCATAGAAGCACCCACAATTAGGTGTTTCTTCTTAATCTTCATGTGGTCTATAAATCGTATCTTGGGTATTCTGAGAGTTTGGGCTAATATCCACTAGTCAGTGAGTGCATATAATGCATGTTCTTTTGTGACTGGATTACCTCATTCAGGATGATATTATCTAGTTCTATCCTTTGCCTAAGAATTTCATGAAGTCATTGTTTTTGATAACTGAGCAGTATTGCATTGTGTAAATGTATCACATATTTTGTATCCATTCCTCTGCTGAAGGACATCTGGGCTCTTTCCAGCTTCTGGTTATTATAAATAAGGTTGCTATGAACATAGTGGAACGGGTGTCCTTATTACATGTGGGATAGTCTTCTGGATATGTTCCCAGGAGTGTTATTGCTAGTACTTTGTTCAGTTTTCTGAGGAACAGCCAGGCTGATTTCCAGAGTGGTTGTATCAGCTTGCAATCACACCAACAATGGAGGAATGTTTCATTTTCTCCACATCCTCTCCAGCATCTGCTGTCACCTGAGCTTTTTATCTGAGCCATTCTGACTGGTGTGAGCTAAAATTTCAGGCTTGTTTTGATTTGCATTTCCCTGATGATTAAGGGTGTTGAACATTTCTTTAGGTGTTTCTCAACTATTAAGTATTCCTGAGTTGAGAATTCTTTGTTTAGCTCTGTACCCCATTTTTAATAGGGTTATTTGATTCTCCAGAGTCTAACTTCTTGAATTCTTTGTATATACTGGATATTAGACCTCTACCAGATGTGGGATTGGTAAAGATCTTTTCTCAATCTATTGGTTGCTATTTTGTCCTATTGAGAGTGTCCTTTGCCTTACAGAAGCTTTGTAATTTTATGTTGTCCCATTTGTCTATTGTTGATCTAAGGGCATAAGCCATTGGTGTTCTGTTTAGGAAAATTTCCCCTGTGCTCATGTGCTTGAGGCTCTTCCCCACTTTATTTTCTTGACTTTCAGTGTATCTGGTTTTATGTGGAGGTCTTTAACCCACTTGGACTTGAGCTTTGTACAAGGAAGGAGGTAAGAATGGATTGATTTGGATTCTTCTACATGCTGAACCAGTTGAACCAGCACCATTTGTTGAAAATGCTGTTTTTTTCTCTGATAGTTTTAGCCTCTTTGTATTCATCTTACATATTCTTTGATTTCCTTCTTAAGAGACTTGAAGTTCTTGTGATATAAATTTTTCACTCCCTTAGTTGGAGTTAAGCCAAGGTATTTTATGCTATTTATTACTACTGTGAAGGGTGTTGTTTTCCTAATTTCTTTCTCAGCCTGTTTATCCTTTGTGTAGAGGAAGGCCACTGATTTGCTTGAGTTAATTTTATATTCAGGTACTTTGCTGACATTGTCTGTAAGAATTTTATTTAGTTATTTTTTTCACTGATGTTCATAAGGGAAATTGGTCTGAATTTTTCTTTCTTTGTTGGGTCTTTGTGTGGTTTCGGTATAAGGGTAATTGAGGCTTCATAGAAAAAATTGTGTAGTGTTCATTCTGTTTCTATTTTGCGGGATAGCTTTAAGAGTATTGGTATTAGATCTTCCTTGAAGGTTGGATATCATTCTCCACTAAACCCATCTGGTCCTGGACTCTTTTTGGTTGGGAGACTTTTAATGACTACTTCTATTTCTCTTGGGGTTATTGAAATATTTAGATGATTTATCTGATCCTGATTTAACTTTGGTTCCTGTCTAGAAAACCATTTCATCCAGACTTTCCAGTTTTGTTAAATATAGGTTTCTATAGTAGTGTCTGGTTTTGTTTTGTTTTGTTTTGTTTTGTTTTGTTTTGTTTTGTTTTTGAGACAGAGTTTCTCTGTGTAGTCCTTCCTGGCTGTCCTGTAACTCACTCTGTAGACCAGGCTGGCCTCGAACTCAGAAATCTGGCTGCTTGTGCCTCCCTAGTGCTGGGACTAAAGGTGTGTGCCACCACGCCCGGCTTTTTTTTTTTTTTTTTTTAATTTCCACGGTTTATTTTGTTATGTCTCCCTTTTCATCTCTGATTTTGTTAATTTGGAAACTGTCTCTGTGCCCTCTGGTTAGTCTGGCTAAGGGTTTCTCTATCTTGTTGATTTTCTCAAAGAACCAGCTCCTGGTTTGGTTGATTCTTTGTTTATTTCTTTTTGTTTTTAATTTGGTTGACTTCAGCCCTGATTTGTTTATTTTCTGCCTTCTACTCATATTGGGTGTATTTTATTCTTTGGTTCTAGAGCTTTCAGGTGTGCTGTCAAGCTGCTAGTGTGTGCTTTCTCCAGTTTCTTTTTGGAGGCACTCATAGCTATGATTTTTCCTCTCAGAACTCTTGGTAGTCAAGCTTTCTCTGGTTGTTTCAGGGATTGATGGGGAGCCAGATACCTGGGCTTGCTTCAGGCACAAGTGCAAGCTGGAAGGAAGCAGTGCCTCTGACTGTGAGGGGGTTTGTTTTTTCTAGTTCCTGTGGGGGTGTCCTAGTTATGCTGGGTGTTGGGAAACATGTTGTGGCCTCAGCTGTGCTCTTGAGTGTGGCAGAGCTCATGCTCCTGGGTTTGTCTGATCTCCTGGAAGTTGAGCTTCCTCCATGATCCTGGGATCCTGTCATCCTGGGTGTTTCAGAGCACCTCTGAGTCAGGCTCCCTCTGGGTGTTGTAAGAGTGGGTGCAGAGCCAGCACCCCAGGTCTGCTCCAGGTGCAGGTTCAGAACAGAAGGAACCCGTGCCCCTGGTCTGGTGGGGGTTGCTGTGTCCCTGGATCTCCGAGGTTCCCAGTTACTCTGGGTATTGGCGCAGATGTGGGACCTTACCTGTGAACCTGGGCATGGTAGAGCACCTGGGAATAGAACTTGCTCAGTAATTAAATTCTTAAAATTACATTATAAATATCATTGACTAATTAGCCAAAATGTAATGTATCCAGTCTAATATCCAAACTTGATTTACTTGGACTGAAAGATATGAAAATTTTCACTGATTTATCAATTGTCTGAAGAACAATTAAAGGTTATGTGATAATGTAAGTAGTGAACTCCTTATAAATTACCTTCTTCATCTGAACACAATTATTCAAAACTAAAGCAAAACAATAATAATTATAGTTTACTAGTATGCAATGCAAATAGACTAATATGCAATGATCAAATTTACATACTTAGTATTGAATACATATTTATATGAATTTGAAGTGATTATATATCTTTTATACTAGCTAGGACATTGGAATTATGAAAAATTGTATCTTTCCAAGCAGTACCCACCATGAACCTTACTAAAATTAGAAATAGAAAAAAAACATTAAAAATAAATAGAGAATCATCAAGTGAAGTCTCCCATTACAGTACCTCATGCAGTGAGGTGAATATTATAATCATAGAAAGCTAATATTTTCAGTGAAAAGACATATGCAAGTTATTTTCAAAGATGCTTTCTCATTGTGTATGCTTTTGGCACTGGATACCATTCTTGTTTACCTATCTCTTTTCCAAGAGTTTGAGTTTCTTAGGTTTTATATAAAAGCTGTTAAAGTATAATTTTATATTATTATCTGATATGTTGTTATATCATTAAATTTATATATTTAAAACGCACAATAAAATATTTCAGGAATATTTAGAGTTGTGTGTACAAAAGAGGAAGCTTCATTTTAGTTACATGTTCTAGAGCTTTCTTGGTAATCTCTAACTTCAGTTTCTTTCACCATTGTTCAGTAGCTGAGCAAGGGCAAATATCTTCGTCACCATTCTTTCACATGAGATGAAATTATCCAAGTAATACAGACACTGGTCCCTGAATAACAACATAGTTTCTGGACTCAGCAACAGCACTGTCATATACTCATACTAGTTACCTGTCTGGTTTCTATAAGCCCAAATTTTTCTGGAGAGTCTGTGATATAAGTAATAAGTCCTGTCATGAGGGATTATGAGCAGAGACACTAGAAGGTCACACAGCACACACACACACACACACACACACACATATATATCCTACATTTTCCATGTCATGATACAACACAGTAGGTAGCCATTTATGATTTTATGACATCTCCCTGCTTAGCAGAGTCATTGTGAAATTCATATATTTTTGTGGCATGTGACAACTAAGTCTTCTAATTACCCAAAGAATATTATATACATACACTGCATGCTGTATGCTCATGTATTAGATTTTGGATATTTTGTTCTTTCTACATTTTGGACTATTATGAAAATTGGCTTGAAAGTCATGCCTGGATCTGTATAAAAATAAGTCTTCACCTTTGAGTATTAGGAATAGTCAAATTCAATTATAATAATCTATTTTAATGTTTTCAGCAATCACCACACTGTTTTCAAAGTAATTTCCTTTCTTTTCAGTCCCAGCAGCATTTTTTAGACCCAGAAAGGCTTTGGCCTTTCTTTTCTTTTTAATTTTTAGATTTTAAAGAAAATGTATGTAAAAATATTTTACCTATTATAATATTTTACTTATTTCATAGTAGAAAAGCCAAAGGTAGAAAACATAATAAATTTTCAGATGCCATATGCATTCCATTAGAGTGTGTTATAGAGCATAATTAACAAGTAATAGTAAGAAGACAGTAAAAGAACATGTATATCACAGTAAATGTGATATTTAGCTTCCTGGTACTGGCATGAAAATAAATATAGATTGGCCAATAGGATAAAATAAAGGGCCTGGAAATAAAACTTTTGGCAAAGTTAGCAAAAACATGCATTAAAATAAAGACAGCCTGATCAACAAATGGTGCTGGTAAAGCTGGTTTTCTACCTTAGAAGAATGAAATTATATTCATATATTTCCCCTGGAACAAAAATCAATTCAAAATGGATTACAGACTTTAATTTAAAATCTGAAAACCTGAAATGCCTAGAAGAAAACATGGGGGATACTCTTTAACTCACTGGGATAGGTACAGACTTTCTGAAGAGAACTTCAGCAGCATAGAAAGCAGCCATAGTTATTAACAGATGGGGCATTGTGATGTTTAAAAAAAATGTGTGCAGCAAAAGGAACTATCAGTATAGCAAACAAATGGCTCACAGAATGAGAGAAAATCTTTACCAGCTATACTTTAGACAAGGGGATAATTTTCAGGACTTAGAATTAATTGCAGAAATTAAACACCAAGGAAAGAAAACAACCAAACAACAAATCAATTAATGAATTAAATAGTTTTTTAAAAGAAAGCAAAATGGTTGAAAATGGCTAATAACTATTTTAAAAGTGTTCCAGATCCAGATCTGTGAGAAAAATACAAATTGAAATTCCCTTGAGAAGCTACAACAACCCAGCCAGAATGGCTATTATCAGGAAATCTATAAACAAATCTTAGAGTGGATGAAGAGAGAGAGAAATCCTTATCCTTTGCTGGTGTGAGAGAAAATTAATTCAGGTATTATGGAAATTGGTTTGGAGCTTCTAAAAAAGTAAAAATAGAATGGCTAACTTGCTATTTCACTCCAGGGCATAAGCCCTTACCTTACCGTAGAGATACTTCACACTAATTGTTTGTTTGGTTTTTTTTTTTTTTTTTTCTACTGTTTTCACTAATTCAGGAAATATCACCACCCTACTTGATCATCAACAGATGAGTGGATAATGAAAGTTTGGTACATATACAAAAATTTAACACTATGCAATTCTAAAGAAAAATTAATAATTAGCAGAAAAAATTGTGGAGGCTGCTCCACTGCCCACTGGGCATGGGTTCCCCCAGGAGAAAGCTGGTCTCCCAGGAGTACTCTCACTCCCTGACGAAGAGATGAGATGTTCACTTTCTCTACAATAACTGTCTAAAGCAGGACCAGCCAGGAGTGAACAGGGCACAGCAACAGTGGAACAGATGGGACAGGATCCTTCCAGTCACCATCTGCACCCGGGAACTAAGGCTGTTCCACAGCCATCTGTATGCAGGTCCTGCTAGAGACAGCAAGACTAATACCAGAGATAACTAGATGGTGAAAGGCAAGTATAAGAACCTTACCCACAGAAACCAAGGCTGTTTGGCATCATCAGAACCCAGTTCTCCTACCACAGCAAGTCCTGGATACCCCAACATACCTAAAAAGCAACATTCAGATTGAAAATCACATCTCATGATGATGATAGAGGACTTTAAGAAGGGCATAAATAACTCCCTCATAGAAATACAGGAAGGAGAACAAAAGTAAACAGGTACAAGTGTTAAAGAGGAAACACAAAAATCCCTTAAATAATTACAGGAAAACACAACCAAACAGGTGAAGGAAATGGATAAAGCCATCCAGAATCTAAAACTGGAAGTTGAAACAATTAAAAAATTATAAAAGGAGACAACCCTGGAGATAGAAAACCTAGGAATGAGATCAGGAGTCAAGGATGCAAGCATCACCAACAGAATAAAGAAATAGAAGAAAGGATCTCAGGTGTAGAAGATACCATAGAAAACATTGACATAACAGTCAAAGAAAATGCAAAATGCAAAATGCAAAAAGCTCCTAACCTAAAACATCCAGGAAATCCAGGACACAATGAGAATACCAAACCTATGTATAATAGGTATAAAAGAGAGCAAATATTCCAACATAATGGACCAGTAAATATCTTCACCAAAATTATAGAAGAAACCGTCCCTAACATAAAAATAAAGACATGCCCATGAACATACATGAAGCCTGCAGAACACCAAATAGATTGTATCAGAAAAGAAATGGATCCAATCACATAATATTATCAAAAAACCAAATGCACTAAACAAAGAAAGAATATTAAAAGTAGTAAGGGAAAAAGAGTAAGTAACATATAAAGGAAGACCTATCATAATTACACCAGACTTCTCACTGGAAACTATGAAAGCCAGTAGATTCTGGGCAATTGTCATACAGACACTAAGAGAACACAAATGCCAGCCCAGGATACTATACATAACAAAACTCTCAATTACCATTGATGAAGAAACCAAGATATTCCTATACAAAAACAAATTTACACAATATCTTTCCACAAATCTAGACCTTTAAATGATAATAAATGGAAAACTACAACACAAGGAGGTAAACTACACCCAAGGAAAAAAAAAGAAAAAAAAAGAGAGAGAGAGAAAATAATCTTCTTTAAACAAACCAAAAGGAAGATAGTCATAAACAGTTCCACCTCTAATGATAAAAATAACAGGAAGCAATAATCATTTTCCCTTAGTATCTCTTAATATTAGTGGACTCAATTCCTCAATAAAACACATGGCTAACAGACAGGATGTATAAACAGGACCCAACACATTGTTGAATACATGAAACCCACCTCAGTCACAAAGACAGACACTTCCTCAGAGTAAAAGGCTAGAAAGAAAATCCTCCAAGCAAATGGTCCCAAGAAACAAGTTGGGATAGCAATTTTAATATCAAATAAAATCGACTTTCAACCTAAAGTTATCAAAAAAGATAAGCTAGGACACTTCATACTCATCAAAGGAAAAAAATTACCAAGAAGAACTCTCAATTCTGAACATCTATGCTCCTAATGCAAGGGCACTCACATTCCTGAAAGAAACTTTACAAAGCGCAAGCACACATTGAACCACAGACAATAATAGTGGGAGACTTCTATACCCTACTCTCATCAATGGACAGATCATAGAAATAGAAACTAAACAGCAAAACAGTGAAGCTAACAGCAGTTATGAACCAAATGGATTTAACATATATATATTATAGATAGATAGATAGCTATAGATAGATAGAGAAAACGTTATCCTAAAACAAAAGAATATACTGTCTTCTCAGCACCTCATGGTATCTTCTCTGAAACTGACTACATAACTGGTCACAAAACAGGCATCAACAGATACAAGAAGACTGACATTGACATAATCCCATGCATCCTATCAGATCACCATGAACTAAGGCAGGTCTTCAATAACAACAAAAACAACAGAAAGCCTACATACACATGGAAGCTGAACAATACTCTACTCAGTGATAACTTGGTCAAGGAAGAGATAAAGGAAGAAATTAAAGACTTTTTAGTATTTAATGAAAATGATTAAACAACATTCCAAAACTTATGGGACACAATAAAAGCAGTGTTAAGGGAAAAATTCATTGCTCTGAGTGCCTCCAAAAGAAAATTGGAGAGAGCATACACTAACTGCTTGACAGCACATCTGAAAGCTCTAGCACAAATAGAAGCAAATACTCCCTATAGGAGTAGGGGGGCAGAAAATGATCAACTCATAGATGAAGTCAACCAAGTAGAACCAAAAAGAACTATCCAAAGAATCATCAATACCAGGATCTGGTTCTTTGAGAAAATCAACAAGATAGATTAATCCTTAGCCAGACTAACCAGAGGGCATAGAGACAGTATCTAAATTAACAAAACCAGAAATGAAAATGGAAACATAACAACAGGAACCAAGGAAATCCAAAACATCATCAGATCCTACTACAAAAGCCTATACTCAACTAAACTGGAAAGTCTGGATAAAATGGACAATTTTCTATACTGATACGAGGAATTAAAATTAAATCAGGGTCATATAAACTATCTAAAGAGTTCCATAAGCCTCAAAGCAATAGACATAGTCATTAATAGTCTCCCAACCAAAAAGCCCAGGACCTGATGAGTTTAGGGAAGTTCTATCATACCTTCAAAGAAGACTGAATACTAATACTCTTCAAACTATTCCACAAAAATAGAAACAGAATGAACACTACCCAATTCATTCTATGAGGCTACAATTACACTCCTATGTAAACCACACAAAGACAGAACAAAGAAAGAGAACTTCAGACCAATTTCCCTCATGAATATTGTTGCAAAATACAAAATAAAATTCTCACAAACAGAATCCAAGAACACATCAAAATAATCACTCACCGTGATCAAGTAGGCTTCATCCCAGTGATGCAGTGATGGTTCAATATAGAGAAATCCTTCAATGCAATCCACTATATAAACAAACTCAAAGAGGGGAAAAAAACACATGATCAACTCTTTAGATGCTGAGAAAGCATTTGACAAAACCCAACACCCATTTATGATAAAGGTCCTGGAAAGATCAGGAATTCAACGCCCATACCTAAACATAGTGAAAGCAATGTACAGTAAATCAGTAGCCAACATCAAACTAATTGGAGAGTAACTTGAAGCAATACCAATAAAATCAGGACTAAACAAGGTCTTTCTCTGTCTCTCTCTCTCTCTCTCTCTCTCTCTCTCTCTCTCTCTCTCTCTCTCCCTCCCTCCCCTCCTCTCTCCCTCCCTCCCTATTCAACATAGTGCTCAAAGTCCTACCCAGAGCAATTAGACAACAAAAGGATGTCAAAAGAGTACAAATTGGAAAGAATTCAAAATATCACTATTTGCAGGTGGTATACTTAAGAGACAGTAAAAATTCCACCAGAGAACTCCTAAACCTGATAAACAGCTTCAGTGCAGTAGCTGGATATAAAATTAACTCAAACAAATCAGGGCCTTCCTTTAATCAAAGGAAAAACAGGGCTGAGAAAGAAATTAGGGAAACAGCACAATAGTCAGAAACAATATAAAATATCTTGGTGTAACTCTAACTAAGCAAGTGAAAGTCCTGTATGACAAGAAACTTCAAGTCTTTGAAGAAAGAAATTGAAGAAGATATCAGAAGATGGAATGCTCTCCCATGCTCATGGATTGGCAGGATTAATATAGTAAAAATTGCCATCTTGGCAAAAGCAATCTAAAGATTCAATGAACCCCTCCCCCAAAATTCCAACTCAATTCTTCATAGAGTTAGAAGGAATAATTTTCAAATTCATCAGGAATAACAAAAAACCCAGGATAGTGAAAGCAATTCTCAACAATCAGAATTTCTGGGATCATCACCATCCCTGACCTCAAGCTGTACTACAAAGCAATTGAGATTAAAAACTACACAGTATTGATGAAATGACAGGCAGTTAGATCAATGGAACAGAATTGAAAATTTATAAATTAAGCCACACACCTATTGTCACTTGATATTTGACAAAGGATCTAAAACCATTCAGTGAAAATAGCATTTTCAACAAATGGTGCTGGTTCAACTGGAGGACAGCACGTAGAAAAATGCAAATCAATCCATTCTTATCTCCTTTACAAAGCTCAAGTCCCAGTGGATCAAGGTTTTCCACATAAAAACAGATACACTGAAAGTAATAGAAAAGAAAGTCGGGAAGAGCCTCAAGCACACAGGGGAAATTTTCCTGAAAAGAACACCAACAGCTTATGCTCTAAGATCAAGAATTGACAAATGGGAACTCATAAAATTGTAAAGCTTCTCTAAGGCAAAGGACTTTGTCAATAGCACAAAATGGCAAACAACAGATCAGGAAAAGATCTTTACCAACTCTTTTACATTTGATAGAGGGCTAATATCCAATATATACAAAGAACTCAAGAAGTTAGACTCCAGAGAACCAAATAACCCTATTAAAAATGAGATATAGAGCTAAACAAAGAATTCTCAACTGAGGAATACTGAATGGCTGAGAAGCACCTAAAGAAATGTTCAACATTTTTAGTCATCAGGGAAATGCAAATCAAAGCAACCCTGAGATTCCTTCTCACAACAGTCAAAATGTCTAAGATCAAAAATTCACGTGAAAGCAGATATTGGTGAGGACGTGGAAAAAGAGGAAAACTCCTCCATTGCTGGTCGAATTGCAAGCTGGTACAACCTTCTTGGAAATCAATCTGTTGGTTCCTCAGAAAATTGGACAGAGTACTACGTGAGAGCCCAGCAATAACACTCTTGGGCACATACCCAGAAGACTATCCCACATGTAGTAAGGACACATGTTCCACTATGTTCATAGTAGCCTTATTTATACTAGCTAGAAGCTGGAATGTCCTGGCTGTCCATCAACAGAGTAATGGATACAGAAAATGTGGTACATTTACACAATGAAATACTACTCAACTTTAAAAACAGCGAATTTATGAAATTCTTAGGGAAATGGATGGAACTAGATACTATCATCGTGAGTACGGTAACCCAATCAGAAAAGAACACACATGATATGCACTGACTGATAAGTGGATATCAACCCAGAAGCTTGGAAAACCCAAGATGCAATTCACATACCACATGAAGCTCAGGATGAAGGAAGACCAAAGTGTGGATACTTCAGTCCTTCTTAGAAGTGGGAACAAAATAACCTTGGGAGGAGATACAGAGACAAAGTGTGGAGCAGAGCCTGAAGAAAAGGCCATCCAGATGCCCTACCTAGTTATACTTCCCACATACTATCACCCAAACCGGACACTCTTGTTGATGCTAACAAGTACTAGTTGGCAGGAGCCTGATATAGCTGTCTCCTGAGAGGCTCTGTCAGTGCCTGACAAATACAGAAGTAGATGCTCTGAGCCATACATTGAACTGAGCACGGGTCTGCAATGGCGGAGCTAGAGAAAGGACCCAAGGAACTGAAGGGGTTTGCAGCCGCATAGGAGGAGCAATATCAACAAACCATTACTGCCAGAGCTCCCGGGACTAAACTACCAACCAAAGAGTACACTTGTAGGGACCCATGACTCCAGCCACATATGTAGCTGAGAATATAGCCTTGTAGGTCATCAATGGGAGAAGAGGCTCTTGTTCCCATGAATGCTAGATGCCCCAGTGTAGGGGAATGCCAGGACTAGGAAGCAGGAGTGGGTGGGTTGGTGACTAGCAGAGGGGGATGGGATAGGAGTTTTAGGTGGGAAACCAGAAAAGGGTATAACATTTGAAATGTGAATGTAAAAAATATCTAATAAAATTTTGTAGAGTTAAGGGTATATAATGTTAAACAAAGTTATAGTCTCAAAATAAAAAGGCACTTGTATCCTAGATTTGTGTGTGTGTGTGTGTGTGTGTGTGTGTGTGTGTGTGTGTGTGTGTGTGCACAAAAGGGTACAGGTAGATCCACTGTAACATATAAAAAGGAAAACAAGAAATTGTAAATATTAGGAGATAAAGAAGAACAAATTCTGCTAATGGGCACATGAAAGAAAATGAAAAACAAATTTTCTAGTTTAAGACTCTTATGTACTTTCCATTCTTTTGTAGTAGCATAAAATATAATTCTTAGTAAAAATGTAAAATCCAGTGTGAGGTGCCACAGAGTCAGAATACTATCCTGACTGTGCAAATGTTCAATGAGATGAATAGTTTAGTCTGGCTAATCTCATTGCATGAGAGGTTTGTTGTTGTTGTTGTTTCTTGTTTTTTGTTTTTTGTTGTTGTTGTTTCTTCACAAAAAGTTGTAATTATTAAAGAACACTTCAGGTTATATTTATCATTACTAACTCATAGAAATAAAATGTTATTAAGCTAATTTACTGAAAAACATTCACACAGTAGTGAATCTTATATAACGAATGCATTACTTTTTAAATCTACTTTTCTCTTCATTGTATTTTCCTATGATGTATTATATCTGTTTATCCAAGTCAGACCTCAGATATTCAAAATATGTTTGTGCTCATGTCATATGAATTAGTGCACTGCACTGTAAAAGATTTTCTTTTATTTTAGTATAATAAATGTGTGAATCAAATTTGATCTGTGCTCTTATAATACTGTTTCCTTCAAAGGAAAGCAAATGCTCTTTGATCAAATGAGAAATGATCAAAGTCCAAGCCCCTTTTAAATACCATGAAAGTATTGTATAAAGTGCTCTCCTCATTCTTTCTCCTTGATTGTTTCTTTGATGATACATTTTATTAAAAGTAAAAATGAAGGAAACAGATACAATGTAGAGGAGAGGCCTGAAATGCTACCTTGGAATACTCATTACCAACATTATCAAGACTAAAAATACAGCATTTCTACATCAAAGCCATAAGCAACCTGAGGGTCTATATTCCCTTTCCTTCAGGTACAATTTCTTTTTGAACATGGGGCAGATTTTCTGAGTTTGGATGTTCCTCTGAATTGAGATCACCTTAAATTGAAATGAAAATTTGAATTTATAAGTGCTAATTGTATCAGAAAAAGCTTAGTTAATGCCTAGGAGAATTGCAAGAATATCATGTCAGAGTGCAAAGTACAGCTCTCAGGAGCTCTCCCACCACCTCAGATGGTCCCATACATGATCCTGAATATCTTTGCTAATACAATGCAGTTCCATATTATCTTCAAACTAAATTCAGTTAATAGAGTTCACTAACAGTCTCTTACAAAGCTAGCTCAAGTTAGATTTAGGAAGTACTTTACTGAGGTCGTGGCTTTTATTCCTATTATAAAAAATCACTTCATTCTCTTCCCTAAAGATATATCTGAATCTTCAATTGTACAGCTCACTTCACAAAGTGATGAAGTGGAGAGAGAACTGTGTGTACCATTTTAAAAGACATGTTCAGATGCAGATGCTTCCAGTGCTGAACCTGGTTTGCATCCTTCTAAATGAGAGAGGTCAAGTGTATGGATTTAGTGTTTGGGGAATGAGATAAAAATCTACCTACTCAGTTTCTTGGAACTAAGAGGAAAGTATTACAAGTATGAGATATCAAGTTCTAGGACATGCTGTTCTTTGCCACCCTCCCATTTGCCTTTTCCTTCCTCTCTCCTGTCTCCTGTCTCCTCTCTCCTCTCTCCTCTCTCCTCCTCCTCCTCTTCCTTTCCTCCTCCTCTTCCTCTCCTCCTCCTCCTCCTCCTCCTCCTTCTTTTCCCACACCATAATATAGTGCCCTCATAATATAAATAATTTTCAACAATGCTAATTCCCAGGAATTATTTCTTCTATTGGGCTCATTTCACGACTCAAAAGTACTATCTGGCCACTTAAGCCATGCTTTATTGTACACTATGTATTGTTACCTGTAAGTCTGAGCAGAATTTATGGGATATCCAAGAAGCCCACACAGCTAAGCACATGTTTTAGTTCACACACAGATTAACAGCAAGCCTCACTTTATATACAGTTATACAAACTCACTTTGTATATAGCTAACAATGAGTCGCACATGTATACTTCACACACAGGCTAACAACCCAGGGGGTCACTTCTTGCATATCATACTGATTTAAATCTTTCATATAATAAAGATCTGTGTTCAATTTATAAAACAACTTTAAAATTATTTTAGTTCTCAAACTTACTGGATATTTCCA
This sequence comes from Mus musculus, assembly GCF_000001635.26. Lineage (NCBI taxonomy): Eukaryota > Metazoa > Chordata > Mammalia > Rodentia > Muridae > Mus > Mus musculus. The sequence continues at coordinate 77,792,743 of NC_000069.6, read as the reverse complement.
ATGTTCCAGAAAGTATTCCCATATATGCAATGTTTGGCTTTCCATATTATACACATGCTACATTTCTTACTTACTATTTTCTAGCTTTGAAGAGACACCATGATTATGAGAATTCTTAGAAAGGGAACCATTTAATTGGGTGCTTGCTTACAGTTTCAGGGACTTAGTCAATTTTCATCATAGCAGTGAGCATTGTGACAGGCATGGTTGCAGGGTGTTGGAGAAGAGTTAAGAGATAGAGACCTGGTCTAGGCAGAGCTATTGAAAACATTAAGACTAGCTGCAGCATCTCACTTCTTCTAACAAGGCCACACCCCATAATCTTTCTAATCCTATCAGTTAGACTTCCTGGTGACAATGCATTGAAACACCTGAGCCTATGTGTGACAATCTTATTCAAATGGCCACACTACATTAGTCATAAATAATGAACAATTTCTGACACATTCTTTAACTATTTTCTACCTTTAATTTTTGTTTCCTAGCTTCTAAAATTTCCATGTAAAATTCCAAATAATATTTAGTAGCCATGCATCCTGAAGTCTTTCTTAATTGTGAAAGTTTTTCAGACTCTCCATATTTTTAGTGACCTTTAAATTTTTTAGAAGTGTTTGTCATTTATTTTGTTGAAGTTGGCTCTGACACCTAATTGGAGAAGGTTCTTTGTTTATTGTTCAGCAGTTAACCCAGAAGCTCATATTGGTCAAAGTGCATTTGCCTGTGGAGTACTCAGGAATAAATGAGACATTTGTATCCCAAGCTATACAAGCAAGGCTCAGGGACCATGGTTGAAGTAGGGTAAATAGGCTGAAAGAGCCAGAGGTCAGAGAACAATGAGGCAAAAGCAGTATATGTTGGACATAGCAGAATCCTGCTCCCATGAGTTCACAGCAGCTATGTTTGCCTGCAGGAAACTTATACCAAACCAAGTTATCACCATTTTAGCATGCCTGCAGGTGGAGCTTATGTATTCTGACCCATAGCTGAGGACCATGTGACAACTGATGCCTTCTTGGGAAAAGAGAGTCAGTTTTCTAAAAGGGTGTGGCTCTGGTAGAATGACCAAAATCTAGTGGATGGCCCTCATATTAGGGTATCACCTATTAAATTAATATAGGAGGAACTATGGAGGTAGTGAGTGAAATTAACCGGATTTGGAAGGAGACAAAATGGAAGAATGTATTCAAATTATATTATATGCATGTATGGAATTCTCAAAGAAGTAATAAAATATATTTAAAAAGAAGTGAGTCATTATCTTACACATATTTTTAAATTTTTCATTCACAAGCTTCTGAAACCACAACTACATTCTAAAAAGCATTATTTTAAATATTTAAAAACTTGTTAGTTTTCTCTAGAATTCTCAGCCCTAAACAGGACATGAGTCCATCTAAGACTCAGTCAACAACATAGAATTGGGGGCAAAGAGAATGTAAGATCTGGATAATGGGGGGGAGGGGTGTGAAATGGTATCTTCTGAGAGGTGACACAGCTAAAGAAATCATTTTCTCTCAGAAGCTATGGCTACCTACAATATGGAAGATGGGGAAGCATAGACTATTATAGCTCATGAAGTCCCCCTCCTCCACTGAACTGGATGTGCAACAGATATTGTCCACAATAATTTACTAACTGAAATGTTGAATTAATTTATTGATTAATAAAATCCAGGGGTGGGTTCCCTACCCACCTTAATGCTTTATATTCCCAAATAAAACACATACACACAGCCTTTAATTTTAATACACGGTATAGAGCTCAATAGCGGGGCCACTGACTGACCTTCACGCAGTTAATCCCAACTCAGAGTGATTGTTTCCTACTTCTATGTTCTATCTTGGTTGCTCTGTACCAAGATGGCTGCCCCACTGGGACTTCCTCTGGGCTGCAAATCTCTCCTCTCCTCCACACTATCCCAGCATCTCGGTTCTCCTTTCTTCCCTCCAAGTTCCAAGACCCAGAATCCTAAAGTCCTGGCTCTGCCTGCACTGCTCTGCTCTTGGTTGTTGACATCTTTATTACCAATCAAAACAAACTGAGGACAGGACCCCAGAAGCTAATTGCAGAGGTCCTGCTGTAATATATTTTGGGGAACAGATTAGCATTAGAATACAAGAAGCTACATGAAGAACCTCTCTGGGAATCAGTAGAAAGCTCTAAATTCAAGGACACGTAGATGGCAAGAGTTAAACTTGGGCAGGCAAAAACAAAAAACAAAAAACAAAAAAAAAAAAAAAGAAAGAAAGAAAGAAAGAAAAACATAAGCAGTGGAAAGGGACTTTATAGAGATGAGAGAGAGTGGAGAGAAAGTTAGAAGAATTATGTATTTGGAGAAGCATGGCAATAATGCAAATGCACTAAATACATGTATAAAACTGAAAAATTAACAAGTTATAAAAAGTTAAAAAGTTAACTGAGGTGAAATTTTTCATATTAAGGGAAGACACTATCTATAGATCACATATGAGGACTGATACTATACTAGTTTACCTGTAGCTCCATTTAACCCCATTTTGTTTTTAAATTTAGAAAAAAATACCCCTTTAGACAGTCTATTCAAAGAGACATCCTGCTTCTTAAAAGGAAAGTATTGACCAAGACCATTATAATTACCATCATTGTTTCTGTTAGACTGATACATCATTTAGAAAAATTTGCTGGTTCTGGTCATCGCAAGCCCCACCCCACCTTGGGCACAAACTCAGCGGATGGTCCCAAGGTCCACAGAGGATTCTACACACCACAGGCACCCTAGGACAGTGCCTTAAGATCTTAGGTTCAGTGAGGAGAGTTGGCCTCCAGAGAGCGCTCTGACCCTGAGACTCAGGTGAGAGCACCATCTTGTCCTCAGAGACCAGCCACACAGGACAGCACAAGGGCCTGAGAAGCAACAGAGCTGCTTGGGCAGGAACACTTCGGGCCTTTGTCCTCAGCTAAGAGGTGGATCTGAGAACCAGACTTCTGTTCACCTTCCTTACAAGAGGAGAGCTTGCCTGAAGAGAGTGCTCTGACCACTGGGACTGAGGAGAGAGTTGGACTCCAGAGAGTGCTGACAGAGGCTAACAGAGTCACAGGAGGAACAAACTCCAGCCAGAGACAGCTAGAATATCTAATTAACACCAGAGATTACTAGATGGCAAAAGGCAAATGTAAGAATCTTACTAACAGAAACACCAAGGGAGACAACTCTGGAGATAGAAATCCTAGGAAAGAAATCAGGAATCATTGAGCATCATCAACAGATTAAAAAAGATGGAAGAGAGAATCTCAGGTGTAGAAGATTTCATAGAAAACATGCATAAAACAATCAAAGAAAATGCAAAAGGCAAAAAGATCCTAACTCAAAACAGAAGTGGATGCTCACAGTCATCTTTTGGATGGAACACATGGCTCCCAATGGAGGACCTCAAGAAAGTACCCAAGGAGCTGAAGGGGTTTGTAACTCTATAGGAGGAACAACAATATGAACTAACCAGTACTCCCAGAGCCCGTGTCTCTAGCTGCACATTTAGCAGAAGGTAGCTTAGCAGGCCATCATTGGGAGGAGAGGCCCTTGGTCTTGCAAAGATTATATGCCTCAATATAGGAGAATGCCAGGGCCAGGAAGTGGGATTGGGTGGATTGGGGAGCAGGGTGGGGGGAGGGTATAGGGGACTTTCAGGATAACATTTTAAATGTAAATGAAGAAAATAATCTAATAAAAAAAGAAAAATTCCTGTGCATTTCTTAAACACAATATCTATTAATTTTGGTTTTGGTTCATATTTTTCTAGTCAGCCCCCTGCCCCTGGATTGCACTATGCAACATCATCTCTGTGTACTTTTGACACATTTTCATCAATTCATGTACATAGGTTTAATATGCTGACTAAATATTCATCTTTAATATTTTCAGCCACAAATTTAGTGACATTCTTCTGTTTCTCTAGATCTTCAGGCAGGCTAGGTAATACTACATATTTACAATCCCTTTTTATATCTGACAATTACTTAACAGTCATCTAGGCCACAAGATATAATTGGACTATATTTTAACATATATCAAGCAATGAAAACCAATCATTGTTACATGACAGTTATAATTTCAGTGTACTTCAAGCAGTACAGATGTCTCTAGAACATGACAATGAGTTAGAAGAGAAAAAGCCTAACAATGCTATTCTCTGGAAAGAGAAAATTATGAAACTCAAAGAAACAGTTGCTGTAGCCAAGAGTCTCAGATGGTTTTACAGGTCCAGTAAGAATTGACGTGAGAACTTATCACTGAACTTAGCAAGGTAGAAATAAATCATATGTTGATCAACAAGGGTATGACTGACCTGGATCACTGCAAGTTGGAGAAAGAGCAATATAATCCAACTTCTCTTTCCATGCCTACCCTGTCATAATGAACTCTATCCCAATTGAAACAAAATATAAAATAAATCACTTGTCCTTTAGCTTGCTTTTACTCATGGTATTTTATCACAGCAACAGAAAATTAAATAATACAAGAATTAACATTCTATCTCCACACTATACAAGAAGTAGAGAAAGGGGCTGGAGAGATGGCTCAACCATTTAAGGCTAGGCTCACAACCAAAAATATAAGAAGTAGAGAAAGACGAATACACAGAAAGTAGAAATGTGACCTGTATCATAATTTTGGAGATTGGGTTTCTTTAAAATGCACAGAAATATTATAACAATATGTTTCATTTTAATCCCAGGTGTGGGATATTAAGTTGCTTCAGACTGCACACAGCAGCTGACTATAATTTGCTTCATGCTTTAGCTGGGGCATGGTTTTGCCAGCTGCAGATGGTTTCTGTGATTGTGATACATTTAGAATTCTGAGAGCTTTTCAGAGGGTATATAAATGCTAGGGCCCAGAGAGGTGGGGTGGATTGTTGCTGTAAGTTGTGGTTTGTTAAGTAGTTATGTGCAAAGAAGAAAGAAGAAATTAGATGTCTTGATAGTGAAGATCATGCTTACCCCAAGGAACATGATGCCCCAATTCAGCAGGAAATATTCTAACAATGATGTCACCCCTACTTCTTTCTTCTCTATCTCTTTTTCTCTCCTACCTAGTGTTATGAATACAAAGGGGTGGAGAAGGGTGGACTAAAGAAAAACCCTCAAAGAGGCCAATGTCCAGCTACAGCAACAACCTACAAACCCTCAAAAGCCCACCCCCAGTGATGTCTTCCACCTGCAACATTTTATCTCCTAAAAGTTTCCTCCCCAAACCATACCACCCACTGGGGAGTAAATATTCAGATAATGAAGCCATAGTTAACTTTATTATTCAGGGCACCTTAATGTTTCCAGTTTTCTCTTTCTGTTTCCTTGGACAAAAGAATTAAATAGGACTAAAGATACAATGAGATACAGGACAATTTAGAGAAAGAAAATCAGAGAACAAGTGAGCTTAATGGGATGGAAAAAAGACCGACTCCTCAGTTGACCTAAGTCAGTGCCAGGTATAACATAACCAAAGGGACATGTTGTTGGTGTTTCTACATCCCAATCATTTTTGGCTATATAGAAACACTTGATTTCATTAAGCCTGGAATGTCAGCAAGTGAATAAAGTAAGGAATAAACAGGGAAGTGGAAAGACAGCAAGTCAGCGACATAATGCAAGATAGGGACTTTAATACAGTAATTAGGGAAATAATGAGCTGAGGTGGGTGGAGGCAGATGAGTGAGGAAAGAGCAGATAATTAAACACAGAAATGGAGTTCAAGAATTGTCAGAATTCAGGGAGTAAGTTGAAGAGGTAGGAGGGAGCTGTGACAGAATGAAGGAGAATAATGCAGGGGGTTCCATATGGGAGTGGGTGAGCACAAGATATTGAAGGACACATCAGCTTAATCCTCATGATTTCCAGGAGATTTCTAATTACCAGTGAAATGATATGAAAGCAGCAGGACTAAATAATGTTATTGTGATTGGTCCTAAAATACTAAAGGGCAAGAGTGAGCTCTTGACAGTAGACAACACCAAAGAACAGCAAAGCATGGATTCTTATGAGAGAAGTAGCACCAAAGCTTTGAAACGGAGCAATAATTATCTAGAAACAGAAAGGAGAGAGATAGAAATAGAGGCCACCAAGCAATAAGGCTGAAGGGAAAACGGTGTTCACAAGAGGAACAGAATTTAGTTGAAATAACACTGGAAGAGTAGCAAAGGGTGACTTTGTTCCTGGTATGCTATGATCTACAGGTGCTCAATTGCTATATTGTCATCTATACAAAAATATAGAAGATGAAGTGTATTATTCGTGTTTAAGAATGGGAATCCAAGAAATAAGTATCCTGGAATTCTGGGCTGTGAACAGTTACCAGGGAAAACAAAAATAATGAGCACAAAATGGCTTCTCTATTAAAATCTTTAACACTTTCTAGAAACCCATATTAATAGTACAGACAGTGTGAAATGAGTCTTTCTCCTCAAGCCAGCCTTACACAATAGTTCCTATTGTATCTACTCAGAAGTATGCTGAAATGCAGACATGAAGTAATTCACAGTTGCTGACCCATCTTAGTGAAGGCCTATTTATGAGGACGTGTACACACACACACACACACACAAACTCACAGACATTTATTTTTAAAATAAAATAAACTCAACACTTCAGGCAAAAGAAATGAGTTATATTCACCAAATTTCATATATGCATAGTGTGTGTGTGTGTGTGTGTGTGTGTGTGATTATGACATTCCCTCTGTCCTTTTTATTTTCTACCTCATTTATATTGGAATCTTTTTTCAGGAGTATATATGGATGCACCCTGTTCTTTTTGTTCCTGCATTATATACCATTGTAGATTTATTAAGCCTGCCTTATACTGATGAATATCAAGTCTGCTATAGCTTTATTGGTACATACTTCATTTTACAATGTTTATGAATGTAGCATATGGTACAAAAAACACAAAAGCTAACTTATTGCACAAGAAAATGCTTTCATTCTCAATGTTAAATTGCACTCCTGAATGACTACAGAGGCTCGTGTCCAGAATTTCAGAGAAGTGTCATGAAATCAACATGATAATTTTCAAAACTTTTTCCATCTTTCCATTTGAAATACACAGTATATTACTTTACCATAAAGTTTTTCAATTGAAAGTGGACATTTAGTAAACATAAACACAAAGATACATAAAAATCTTAAAAGTTGCATTTGAACTAGTCCTAGTGTAGATAGTGCAGGCTTATAATGGCAGATGCTCAAGAAGCAGAGGCAGAAGGACCAAAAGTTCAAGACCTTCCTATTCTACAAAACCAAGTCAAAGTCACTTTGAGCATTTTATCCAGATCTACTTTGAAAAATAAAAAAATAAAATCAATCAATATCTTCCAGTGTCATGATGTAAACATATGAATTAAAACACTTGCCTAGAACAGTGAGATTTTAGGCTCAACACAAGCCTCCCCTCCTCTCTCTCTCTCCCTCTCTCCCTCTCCCCTTCTCCCCCCATCTCTGTCTCTGTCTGTGTCTCTGTCTCTCTCTCTCTCTCACACACACACAAACACACACAAACCACACTTACATACACACACATGCACCACATATATACATGCACACACATATTTTATTTTTAAAATAAAATAAAGCCAAATTTTTGGTCAAAGTAATTGAGTGATATTCATCAAATTCCTCCAACTGCAAAGTTTCCCTCATCTTTCCTAGAACTAGCTATTAGTCTGAACATAGCATATTAGTCTCACCCTGCTGTGAAGGAAACCATCGTTTTCTTGGCATCTATTCTGTATAACCAAACATCAATAACAGAACAGCTGGCATTAGGTAAGGTAGCCTCTTATCATCTCCTCTCTTAGGCATGTAACATTTTTATCATAGAGTATTTTACTTGACTAGGTTGTTTAAGGAAAGTTGAACCTGGAAAATGAGCCATGACATCAAAACGCTGTTCATCCTCAGCTGTATCTTCTCTATGTCTGTGAGATGTGCTGAAAACTTTAACTACATTTTTACAATATGAAATGTCATAATTACATATTCTAGTGTTGCTTGATGGTTGCTCTCTGAAAACTCATAGCAGGGCCCCATTGCCAAGGACAACATTCATAGAGCTCTCATATCTGTGAGCTGTGTGCCTGAAGAGAGATTTCACTACTGTGTTCTAGTCACTTTGGTATAAGAAGGTACTCTGTAAGCTAATGAAAGAGAAACCTGGACACCAACCTGCCACAAAACCCTGGACCTAAAATCTATCCTGCCTACAAAAAGGCAATGATAACAGAGGACTTGTGGGAGTGGCCAAACAATGTTTGATTTAATATGAGACCTGTGGAATGAGAGGGAGCCTATACTGTATAAACTCTCCATGCCATAATGATAAAGAACATAAACCCAGTAACTTTTCACTATTCCCTTTGATCTGTTACCCAGCTCTCTGTAGAGGAGAGTTCCCTGAAAGGAGTACGCCCTATATTAAACATTCTTTAAAGACCGATTGACTGATGGGGCCTTTGGCAATCATAGAGATGTTAAAATGTTAATGGTCAGGAGGTAAATTACCTTGGATTATTGTCAGCTCCCTAATGATCCACAACTGCATGTCACATAACATCCTTGTGGATATTAGGCAAATCCTTTGTAACTTGTGAAAAGACCCTATCTTCCACCAACCCTTACTTAAGATGTCTGTCATCAGATTGCATCTAAGGACTTTAACAAAGGTTTCTCTACTTTTCTGTAACCTGTCTAGCTGATGCACCATCCATTATAATTGAAAAGGTTTTTATTACTATATTCTACTACTACAAAACTTTATGTGCAATTGTTACCACATTGGAACATGGTCTATGGGAAAAACTGAATCCATATTCCGAGGACATGGTTATTTGTTTTGATTCCAGAATAAAGTATCTCTTTTTCTTTTTGATTTGAAAGCTGGGTTTTGCATTGCCATTGACAAGATAGACTTTCAAAACCACAGATACGTTTTCTTTTGTTTTCCTATAGAATATTCTCTTGAAGAATACAACATAGACTAAATTATATGGTACATGACATGAATTGTTTCATTGTCTTACAAATCTAAAATCATATTTTTCCAAGTACTATATGACTTTCTATACACATCATACTTTATCTCAGTTTCAATAATTTTTCCCAAGATGTGGCATAAATGTTAATGCCCCCTTTTACTGCAAATGTTCTTTTTCATCTCAGTCTTTGTCTCTTGCTGTCTCTTTCTCTCTCTGTGTCTAGCTCTTTTTGTTTCCTTATACATGTGAACCTTACATTGAACTGACTGGGAACAGAAATTTCTACCTTAAATTTCCAGTGTGAAAGTGAAATACTGACTATAAATGCACAAACATCAACTATGTTTTCTAAGTATTGAAAGTGTACCTAGTTAGTTTTGTCCATTTATTAAAAAAAACACCTGTAATATCTTAACAGACAAAAATAATCCCAAAATATTAACCAGGATGTTAAAATTCAATAATAGCAGTGGTTAAGTGGTTATGTGGATACATTCTCTCTCTCTCTCTCTCTCTCTCTCTCTCTCTCTCTCTCTCTCTCTCTCTCTTCTCTCTCTCTCTGTGTTTGTGTGTGTATGTTTATTCATTTATTCATTCATATATTGTACCACAGTTTCCCCTAACTTTATTCCTCCCAATTCCTCCCTCAGATTGAGTCTTCCTCTCTTTCCTTTCAGAAAAGAGCAGGCCTCCCAAGGATATCAACCATACAGGGCATAACAAGGTACAGTAACACTTGGCCCATACCCTAATACTGATAGGATGCTTCTGTATTACACTGCTTTTGGTATTTTAAGTTATATTGTACATATTCTCGATGAGGTGGTGTTGAAACTTAAAAAAAAAAAATTCTGGACCTTTAGCAAAACACCTGAACTATTGCAGCTGTTCAAAATAAAACTGGGCCTCTGTGCTGTAAATAGCAATTAAGAAAACAACACTGAAAGACAGAGGATGGAGATTTATTTGATGTGGTCACCCTGGGATGAGAAAAAATAGAGAGGTCCAGTGACCCCAAGTCTTTAGATAACTAGGGTCCTGACATGGACATTACTGTTAGTGATAGGGTGAGAAGCCTATATAACTAAGCAGTTCTGGTCAAGATCTGATCCCGCCGGTCACTGACCCATAATTCTCTCTGCCAGTATCTGTCATGCAAGATGGTTCAGAAAGCGTTTCAGACTCTGGGAAATCCCTTTTGGGGGAATATGATCATCCTTCTTTCTGGCACTAGCTAATCAGCTTTTCATATCCATTATGGAAGAAATTCTAATTCCTTGGAATCCATTATCTTATTAGTCTTAGAGCCAAAGGAAAGACACAATCTCTCTATAATATCTTCTTTCCTGTCAAGATTATTAGAATAATTGTTGAAAAGGTGTGAGTGGCATAGGCACAATGTCTATTAAATATGAATATTAATTTTAAATTTTGAATCAGTATATGGATTCATACCAATGAAAACCTAGAATCTGTATCAAGATAAAGATTGTACCAATGTAGCAAATTATAACATTAATTTGTATCAATTATAAAGATTTCTATCAATTAAGAAAAACAGATGTGTAAATTAGTAATTTGTTATAGCATGAAGTCAATATCCTACTCCACAGTGGGAAAATTAGTTAAAGAAGGAAAATTCATTCAGACAAATGAGCCTCAGCCTTTATGAAGTGCTTGTGCACTACAAATTAATTACACAATATCTGTATACTAGGCCAGTGGAAGTAACAGGGTTAGATCTTGTCTGATGCCTTGGCATTGGTAGAAGAGCAAGCAGAGACTGAGTACATTTTAGTAAAATGCTACAGCTCAATGGACAAAGCTGGTGCTCTTTCAACAAAGCCAAGGAAGGAAGTTTTGTAAATCTGAACCCTTTGAATTGCAAACTAAGCAACATAAGCTGGGAGAAAAGAGTGTGCTGCAGTTGCTCACAATTCACAGAGATTTTTAAAAATAGCAAGTGAAGTTCAGGCACCTCTTGACTATAAGCTTAAATATTTGCAGAAAATTTTAAAACAGAGGACATGGGCAGGGGAGGAGACAGAAATAGACAGTTAGACAGACATACACAGAGAGACAGAGAGAGAGAGAGAGGGAGAGAGAGGCTTGTTTAAAATTTAAATAGAGAACACAGTATCAACTCAGAGTAAGTTAGTCTAGCTTCATTTTTGGAGATGTGCCTGCACCCTGCTGCCCATGTTTGCCCTGATCTGAGCAGAAGCAGTCTTCCTGTTTCAGTCTCTTTGCCAGATTGGACAGGTGCTCAACTCTGCCCTGGCTCACTCAAAGATTCTTAGAAATTTGTAGGCTAAAACAACAACAAAACTCATTTTAGTATGAAATAGACATCAAGTCCTGAATGACTTTTTTAATCCTAAATATACTCAGGAATTTTTAAACTTTATTTTATTAATTTTATTAATTCACCTTCATTTTCCTTGCTTGAATAAAAAGAAATGAGCCCTTGCTGTTAATTTCAGACACCTATACGTAATACATGTTTAACACTTTTAATAAGATAAATGAGGTTAGTAAGAATATTAATAAAAAGACCTTTTGTGTAAACCCTATTATCAGGGCAACAATGATTCAAACGAAGATCATCATCTTGCATTCCAAATCTTCATCTATTGTCATCCTTTCTAGCTTATTGGATATGCTTTAGTATATTCTCACCCTAAAAATTAGCATTTAAAAAACTGTAGCATTCACAGATTAGCTGGTGGCTCTTGTATGTTTTCAGTCTAGATGCTTGCTCTACAAGGGCTGAGGGCCTCAGACCATCACAGAAGGAAGAATCAGAGAGGAAAAGGGAGGGGAAGGGGGAATGAGATGGGGAGGGGAAGGGGAAGGAGAAGGAGAAGCTACAAGTTCTCAGAAGCAAAAGGAAATCATTAATCACAAATGCAATGCATTTCTTCATTCATCTTTTTATTGAATATTTTATTTACCTTTCAAATGTTTATCCCCTTTTCCCCTCCAGAAACTCCCTGTCCCATCCTCCCTTCCTTGTTTCTATGAGTGTGCTTCACCACCCAACCACCCACACCTGCCTCCCCACCCTGGCATTAGAGTCTTCCCAGGACCAAGGGTCTCTCCTCCCATTGATGTCCGATAAGGCCATCCTCTGCAACATATGAGGCTGGAGCCATGGGTCCCTACATGTGCACTCTTTGGTTGGTGGTTAATCCCTGGGAGCTCTGGGGAATCTGGTTGGTTGATACTCTTCTTCCTATGGGTTGCAAACCCCTTCAGCTCCTTCAGAGAAAGGACTGAAGGAGCATTTCTTGATTTTTATATAGCATCCGTTGGGACCACTTTGGAGATTGGCTACCAATGGTTGTTAGTGTAATTAAATCTCTTTTAACTTGGGCATGGAAAGAAAATGATAGATGATATAGAGAGGAGGGGACAAGGAAGAAGATCCTTTGTTCTTACTTAGTCTAAGTGCAAAATCTGGATACTGAGGAAGACCATCATATTCATGAGATCACAGGTAAGTGCCTGTCACTCTTATAAAATATCTCTCTACATACTTTTTGTTTTTAGTTTTTCTCCATGGGTGTTTTATACTCACCTAATTCTCAAGACTACATGCTATTCCTGGTGACTATGGAGGGCACAAGGGGTAGAATCCTCTGTAATTAAAATTATAGGTTGTTGTGAGCAGAAATATGGGTGCTGGTAATTAAACATGGATCCTTTGGAAGACCTGTCAGTGCTCTTAACTCCTGAGTCCTCTCTCCAGTTCCTTTTTCAGGGTTTTGAAATAAGACACCCTGAAAAGCAGAGACTAAAACTGTGATAACTGTGCCTTGCCCCCATTGTCAATTTCTCTAAGGAGGATGCTGAGGATAGATCTAAGATCTTAGACACAGCTGTAAACAAGAACTCACTGACTCGAGTAGTGTGGAAATAGTTGTTGAACTTACATGTGAAGAAATATGAAACCCACTAAGAACAAGCACCAGTTTACTTGTGCCTCTTCTTGCCCAGTATTCTCCTAGAATGTTCTATTTGTAGAATTAATTGATAAAGAAATATGACAGAATAATATGTGGTCCTATGGGATGATTATATCAAGTTACTTACATGAGTGTTATCTTCCATTCAATAGCATAAACATTTTATATGTATATATTTTTCACTCTTGCTATAATTTGCATAATTTGAATTGATGTGCCTCTGAGAAGTTTATGGACTAGAAACTTTGTTCACAGCATGGTTCTTTGGGATGACAGCAGCTTGAAGAGGTAGGCTGAATCTAAGGTGATTGTAGCAAGAAGCTTTCCCTTGTCATTGATTACATTAATGTAGCATTAATTGTCACTAATGAAGGTCACTATACTGTGAATTTCATTTATGGGTTCTTTCTTTGTACATTATCATGCTATGTTGTAGCCAAAAGAGAGTTTGTTATATATCAAGTAGGTTGGGTTTGGGGAACAATTTTGATCAGCTTCCAAAACTGTGAGTTAAATAACCTGCTTTTCTCATAAAACGCCCATCCTCGGGGACTAACACAAGTCTATCTGCCTCTGTAGAGAAGGACCATACTTGATAGTCATGCTACCCAATTTCAAGTTAATGATAATTTGTCTTAAATTTGAATTCCAGACTCATGGTAATTTTCTTCAGTGCACGATTACATTCTAAAGTAGATCATAAATGATATTTATACAAGACAAGTAGGGGACACAAGAAGAAAGGGAAAAGAGGACACAGAAGAATGTGATTAATATGGGAGTGGGATTTTATAAATTCTACAATTTTAACATCATTTTATGTTCCCTTTATTCTTAGTCATGAAATAGTGATTACATATTTTAATTGGAAGTGAAACAAAATTCAACTCCTAAAGTCAGTGGACACAGTGGCTTTGGCTTTGTTTGTTTTGATTCCTCTAAATAATTACTATCAGACAAATAATGAAAATATACTACAAAGTCTTTTGTGTTAATAAATGTGTTCCGTGTCACAATGTACAGTATAAACTTGATTTCTCTTGATAGGCTCTCAGGAAATAAATAAAGCAAACCCAAAAACCCTTTCATGCTTGTCGATAGAAACAATGACAGAAGATGATAACAGAATATCAACATTTCATTGAATGTTTCCCAGGACTCACCTTGAAAAACAATTTAAGCTGTGATATGACTCAAGAATGGAAATGTGATTTCCAATAAAGGTGGCAATCAGTAGAAGTCCCAGTTGAGTTTCTATCCACTTGAAATGAAGTTGTTTCCTTTATGGGAACAAGGTAATTTTTTAGCAGATGGTCTGTCTGGTTTAATTTAAGGATAGCACACACAGTGAACCATGGTAAGAATCTGCATAGATTAGATTTCCTAAGAATATGGATGTCTGGTGCCCATTATGAAATGTAATGTCTTGTCAGTATTGATTAAGTTGTGACACCTGAACTTCACCTGTCAAAGATCATGTCATTCTGATTAACTTGGTGAAGCCATTTTAGCAGGAGCATATCCTATATTCCCACTCAGCCTATAGAAGACAGACACCTCAAACTATGTTCACACCAGGCTACAGTAGATATCCACTGCAGACACATTCCTGTATTCTGGTCATTCCTTCACTAGTGCATTTGTCAATGTCTTAGTTGATGAATTGTCGTCTTGGCCCTATTAGGGATGCAATGGAGGATGTTATACAGGTCACACGTGATAAATGCACTCTAATGTTTCAACCCTGGAATTTTTTTCTTTGAGAGTTTTTTATTTATTTATTTTTTTTTTAGTTTCTTGTAGGATTTTAATCATTTTAAATCCAAGCTTAAGTCAATTAAACAAATTTTATAGGCATTTCCAGGTGATTGGTTACTTTGCTATACCCAGCAGCCAAAGTAAATACAGCTTTGTCAATATGCACAGGGCCAGGAAATACAGTTCCAGGGCTGCAGAGAGGAGCACAATTACTACAACTCAAAAACAGGAGACTCAGAAAAAGATGTTCATCCTCACTCCAGGAGCTCTGAGTCTTGCATTTAATTTTTACAGAAAAAAAAACAAAAAGTCACCTAACCAAGGAGAATTGTATTCAGGAAGTCACAGAGGAAGACATAAAGGACAGGATTAGAAATGAGACAGCATAGCTTATTTAATGATGCACATCCTTGACATGATTTTAAAACACTGCACTATTATACACATTATTAAACTGACTTTTTGCATATTCACATTGGTAAGCTAAATTGCCATAGTTTTGTGCTATAATGATTTTGAAATATGGAACCTTTTGTAAGGTTAAATATGATGAAGATGGAATCTGCCCTAAGTGGCATAAGAGTGGCACAAGAACTTATGTGAATAGATTAGATTATAATATACTGCACCTCACAATATTCTTGAATTATGATATATGAAATCTCATTATAAAAATTACTATGTTCTGGCACATAACATGGAAAAAAATTAAGTAATATTTTAAATTTTAAATTTTATTTTATCTTCTATGGTATTCAAAGATTCTATAACTGAATTGTAATCTCACCTCTTTTAATAGTTTTAATTTAAAATCTCTCAATATGAGCCACTACATATGAACAAAACTATGCACAAGACAGGGAAAGGTTAAAACATTACAAAATTATAGGCTTAATTAACTAATTAAGGATACAAACATTTTAAAAGTTTTTTGTAAAATTAATAAGAAATTATTGTTTTAAAACATATAATGGAAAACCATAGAAATTAAGGTTGCAGAAATTATTTCTCTCAGAAGTCAGTGGCTGCTCTTAGCTCCTGAGAATTTGAGAAGGCATGAAGGACAATGCATCCTGTTTTGACATCTACTTAGCTTTCAATGTAAACTAAAAAGCACAACCTACACAATTGTACCTCACCCTCACAGAAGAGTAGGCTTCATTACTGTAACAAGCACTCTAATCACTAACTTTATTTTTCAGGTGAAATTTTTCTTGATTGTATATCATAAAAATAAAAAATTATACCTAGAAAGCATACACAGAGAAATTGTGGAACTAACAGCTATTTAGCCAATTAAAAATATTGAAAACTGAAGGTGTTTGTTGGAGATAGGAGTGGTTCAATGATGACCACGTTATTGAACTTGAGGAACATAAGTCAAGTAAGGTCTTAGTTGTAAATGCGTCTTTAACCCACCTGAGTAATTGTCATCTCAGAGGCTGCTGCTAAACAAGCTCACCCTTTCTACTTCTTTCCAAACTCTGGCTAACTGGTTGAAATCAGCTGTTCTGGCCCAAACTCCTCTCTAAGCTGATTCAAACTGGCTTCTCTTGCTTCTAAATGAATTGTTCTCCTTTGTCTCCAACTAACTTTAGCAATCTGTTCTAATCTTCTGGCTCCTTAGTCTCTGACTTCAGCTGACTTGGCTGACCTGCACAGAACTGCATGAACACAATTTCACCACACTGCACTTCACTCCTCGACCCTGACTGCCAACTGACTGACCAAACTGGCTGAACAGAACGAACTCCTGAGTGTTAGCATTAAAGGCATGTCTGTATTCATTATATGGCCAGAGTAGTCATGTTGCTAGATTGTAGTTCCTCTACACTTAATATTTCAAAGCAAATCACAATTCTTTTTGAGAAATGTTCTTTTTAAATTTTCAATTTATTTTATTACACTTTGATAATTAAATCATCTGTATGTACTTTGCATCCCATCTATAATTTCCTTTAAGCTTATCTCATGTATTGTACTACTTGTACTACTTTAATCTTTCTTGTCACTTTCTTATATGACCCTCCTTTATTGCTATAGACAATTTCATTTCTACTTTCATGCTATCTATACATATAGACATTTGTGTAGCTACATGAAATCTATGTCCCACAATTAAGAGAAAACACAATATTTTTTGTTCTGAGACTAATTTAATTTACTTTATATGGTTATCTCTAGTTGCATTCAAATTCCTGCAAATGACATAACTTCATTTTCTTTATGTAGCTCAGATTTTCCTTATTCCATTAAAAGACACCTCAGATGTTTCTATATGTTATATATTAAGAAAAACTATACGGGGATCCATTCTGCTCAGGGCCACCCCTGTCATCTTCCCCCTGAACCCAGAGGAGGCTGCTAGGGGCTCTAGAGTACTCTCTACACCACAGGACCTAGGGATCACCACGAGATCACTGGTGACTGGAATTCAACATCAGCTCTAAAGAATTGCAGAGGGTCTTGTGCCAGCAGGAACAGAAATGGAGGAACCCTACCCAACCAGATGCTGGGATCCGTTCAGGTCAGGACCAGCCCCATCATAATCTGCATGAACCTGGCTGAGGGCACCAGAGGAGTCTCTACACCTCGGGACCTCTAGCAAACCCAGGACCTCATGATCACCTGAGAGGATGTGGGTGACAGAAGGAACAGAGCTTCTTGTTCAGGGGTCCCATAGGGCCTTCATCCTCAGCCAGGTGGCAGAGCTGAGACACAGACCCCTGGGAACCTTCCTTGCCAGAGGAGAGTCAGCCTACAGGGAGAGTTCTGACCCCAGGACTCAGGAGGTGGATCAGAGCTCCAGACTTTTGGACAACTGCTCTGTAAGAGGAGAGCTTGCCTGCAGAGAGTACTGTGACCACTGGAACTCAGGTGAGAGTTGGACTCCCAGGAGTGCTGACAGAGGCTAACAGAATCACAGGAGGATCAAGCTCCAGCCAGAGACAGCTTGAACATTAACATTAGAGATTACCAGATGGTGAAAGGCAAACGTAAGAAACTTACTAACAGAAACCAATAACACTGGGCATCATCAGTATGCCCACCACAGCTAGTTCTGGATACCCCAACACACCCTAAAAGCAAGACACGGATTTAAAATCATATCTCATGATGATGGTAGAAGATTTTAAGAAGGGCATTAATAACTCACTTAAAGAAATACAGGAGAACATGGCTAAACAGGTAGAAGCCCTTAAAGAGGAAACACAGAAATCCCATAAAGAATTACAGGAAAACACAACCAAACAGGGGATGGAATTCAACAAAACCATCCAAGATCTAAAAATAGAAGTAGAAACAATGAAGAAAACACAAAGTGAGACAGAAACCCTAGGAAACAAATCAGGAACCATAGATGAGAGCATCAGTAACAGAATACCAGAGATATAAAAGAGAATCTCAGGTGCAGAAGATTCCATAGGGAACATGTACAAAACAATCAAAGAAAATGCAAAATGCAAAAATATCCTAAATCAAAATATTCAGGAAATCCAGGACACAATGAGAAGACCAAACCTAAGGATAATAGGAGTAGATGAGAATGAAGATTTTCAACTTAAAGGACCAGATAATATCTTCAACAAAATTATAGAAGAAAACTTCCCTACCAAAAGAAAGAGATGCCCATGAACATACAAGAAGCCTACAGAAGTCCAAATAGACTGGACCAGAAAAGAAATTCTTCCCGACACATAATAATCAGACCAACAAATGCACTAAATAAAAATAGAATATTAAAAGCAGTAAGGGAAAAAGGTCAAGTAACATATAAAGGCAGGCCTATTAGATTTATTCCAGATTTCTCACCAGAGATTATGAAGGCCAGAAGATCCTGGACAGATGTTATACAGAACCTAAGAGAACACAAATCTCAGCCCAGGCAACTATACCCAGCCAAACTCTCAATTACCATAGATGGAGAAATCAAAGTATTCCTTGACAAAACCAAATTCACACAGTATCTTTCCACAAACCCAGCCCTTCAAAGGATAATAAAGAGAAAACACAATCACAAAGATGGAAACTACACCCTAGAAAAAGCAAGAAAGTAATCCTTCAACAAAATTAAAAGAAGACAGCCACAAGAACAGAATCCCAACTTTAAAAACAAAAATGACAGGAAGCAACAATTCCTTTTCTTTGATTTCTCTTAACATCAATGGACTCAATTCCCCAATAAAACGACATAGACTAATAGATTGGCTACACAAACAGGCCCCAACATTTTGCTGCTTATAAGAAACCCACCTCAGGGACAAAGACAGACACTACCTCAGTGTAAAAGGCTGGAAAACAATTTTCCAAGCAAATGGCCCGAAAAAACAAGCTGGAGTATCAATTCTAATATCAAATAAAATTGACTTCCAACCCAAAGTTATCAAAAAAGACAAGGAGGCGCACTTCATACTCTTCCAATGTAAAATCTACCAAGATGAACTCTCAATTCTAAATATCTATGCTCCAAATGCAAGAGCAGTCACACTCATTAAAGAAACTTTAGTAAAGCTCAAAGCAAACATTGCACCTCACACAATAATAGTGTGAGAATTCAACATCCCACTCTCACCAATGGACAGATCCTAGAAACAGAAACTAAACAGAGACACATGCACACTAACAGAAGTTATGAAACAAATGGATTTAACAGATATCTACAGAACATTTTATCATAAAACAAAGAATATACCTTCTTCTCAGCACCTCATGGTACCTCCTGAAAAATTGACCATATAATCAGTAAAAAAAAAAAAAAAAAAAACAAAAAAAAAAAAAAACAAAAACAAAAACAAAAACAAAACAAAAACCTTAGCATATACGAAAATATTGAAATTACCCCATGCATCCTATCAGATCACGACGGACTAAGGCTGAACTTCAATAAAAACATAAATAATACAAAGCCAGCATTCACGTGGAAACTGAATAACACTCTAATCAATGATACATTGGTCAAGAAAGAAAAAAAGACAGAAATTAAAGACTTTTTAGAGTTTAATGAAAATGAAGCCAGAACATACCCAAACTATGGGACACAATAAGCAGTCCTAAGAGGAAAACTCATAGCCCTGAGTGCCTCCAAAAGAAACTAGAGAGAGCGTACACTAGCAGTCTGACAGAACATCTAGAAGCTCTAGAATTAAAGAAGCAAATTCACTCAAGAGGAGTAGAAGGCAGGAAACAATAAAACATAGAGCTGAAATCAAGCAAGTGGAAACAAACAAACAAACAAAAATTATTCAAAGAATCAACCAAACCCGAAGCTGGTTCTTTGAGAAAATCAACAAGATAGAAAATCCCCTAGCCAGACTAACTAGAAGGCACAGGGACAGTATCCTAATTAACAAAATCAGAAATGAAAAAGGAGACATAACAACAGATCCTGAGGAAATCCAAGACATCATCAGATCCTACAACAAAAGACTACTCAAAAAAAAAACTGGAAAACCTGGATGAAAGGGACAACTTCCTAGACAGATTCCATGTATGAAAGTTAAATCAGGATCAGATTAACGATCTTAACAGTCCCATTTCCCCTAAAGAAATAGAAGCAATCATTAATAGTCTCCCAACCAAAAAAAGTCCAGGACCAGATGGGTTTAGTGCAGAATTCTACCAGAACTTAGAAGACTTAATTCAAACTCTCCTCAAACTATTCCACAAAATAGAAACATAAGGTACTCTACCCAATTCATTATATGAAGCTACAATTTCTCTGATACCTAAACCACACAAAGATCCAAAAAAAAAAAAAAAGAGAGAGAACTTGAGGCCAATTTTCCTTATGAATATAGATGCAAAAATGCTCAATAAAATCCGCACAAACCAAATCCAAGAACACATCAAAATGATCATCCATCATGACCAAGTAGGCCTCATCCCAGGGATGCAGGAATGGTTCAATATATGGAAATCCATCAACATAATCCACTATATAAACAAACTCAAAGACAAAAATCACATGATCATCTTGTTAGATGCAGAGAAAGCATTTGACAAAATCCAACAACACTTCATGATAAAAGTCATTGAAAGATAAGGAATTCAAGGTCCATAACTAAACATAATAAAAACAATATACAACAGAACAGTATCCAACATCAAAGTAAATGGTGAGAAGCTGGAAGCAATCCCACTAAAATCAGGGAAGAGACAAGGCTATCCACTCTCTCCCTACCTATTCAACATTGTACTTGAAGTCCTAGCCAGAGCAATTCGACACCAAAAGGAGAACAAGGGGATACAAATTGGAAAGGAAGAAGTCAAAATTTCACTTTTTGCAAATGATATGTTAGTATATATAAGTGACCCTAAAAATTCCACCAAAGAACTCCTAAGCCTGATAAACAGCTTCAATGAAGTAGCTGGATATGAAATTAACTCAAACAAGTCAATGGCCTTTCTCTACACAAAGGATAAACAGGCTGAGAAAGAAATTAGGGAAACAACACCCTTCTCAATAGTCACAAATAATATAAAATATCTTGGCGTGACTCTTAACTAAGGAAGTGAAAGATCTGTATGATAAGAACTCCAAGTCTCTGAAGAAAGAAATTAAAGAAGATCTCAGAAGATGGACAGATCTCCCATGCTCATGGATTGGCAGGATCAATATAGTAAAAATGGCTATCCTGCCAAAAGCAATCTACAGGTTCAATGTAATCCCCATCAAAATTCCAACTCAATTCTTCACTGAGTAAGAAAGGGCAATCTGCAAATTCATCTGGAATAACAAAAAACCAAGGATAGCAAAAACTCTTCTCAAGGATAAAAGAACTTCTGGTAGAATCACCATGTCTGACCTAAAGCTGTACTACAGAGCAATTATGATAAAAACTGCATGGTACTGGTACAATGACAGAAAAGTAGATCAATGAAATAGAATTGAAGACCCATAATGAACCCACACACCTATGGCCACCTGATCTTTGACAATGGAGCTAAAACCATCCAATGGATAAAAGGCAGCATTTTCAACAAATGGTGCTGGCACAACTGGCAGTTATCATGTAGAAAAATATGAATTGATCCATTCTTATCTCCTTGTACAAGGCTTAAGTGTAAGTGAATCAAAAAACTCCACATAAAACCAGAGACACTCAAATTTATAGAGGAGAAAGTGTTGAAAACCCTCTAAGATATGGGCACAGGGGAAAAAATTCTAAACAGAACAGCAATGGCCTGTGATTTAAGATCAAGATCTGATAAATGAACCTCATAAAATTGCAAAGCTTCTGTAGGGCAAAAAAATACTGTCAATAAGACAAAAAGGCCATCAAGATATTGGGAAAGAATTTTTACCAATCCTAAATGATAGGGGACTAATATCCAATATATGCAAAGAGGTCAAGAAGCTGAACTCCCAAAATTCAAATAATCCCATTAAAAAATGGACCACAGAGCTAAATAAAAAATTCTCAACCGAGGAATTCTGAAAGGCTAAGAAGTCCTTGAAAAAATGTTCAACATCCTTAATCTTCAGGGAAATGCAAACCAAAACAACCCTGAGATTCCACTTCACCCCAATCAGAATGGTTCAGATAAAAACTTCAGGTGACAGCAGATGCTGGCTATGATGTGGAGAGCAAGGAACACTTTCCATTGCTGGTGGGATTTCAAACTTTTACATCCACTCTAGAAATCAGTCTGGTGGTTTCTCAGAAAATTGGACATAGTACTATGGGAAGATCCAGCAATTCCTCTCCTGGGCATATACCCAGAAATGTTGCATGTGGTAATGAGGACACATGTTCCACTATGTTCATAGCAGCCCTTTTTCTAATGGCCAGAAGCTAGAAAGAACCCAGATGTCCCTCAACAGAGAAATGGATACAGAAAATGTGGTACATTTACACAATGGCATACTACTCAGCTATTAAAAAGAATGAATTTATGAAATTTGAAGGCAAATGGATGGATCTGGAGGATATCACCCTGAGTGAGGTAACCCAATCACAAAAGAAGTCACTTAATATGCATTCACTGATAAGTGGATATTAGCCCAGATACCTAGAATACCCAAGATACAATTTGCAAAGCATAAGAAAATCAAGAAGAAGGAAGACCTACTTGTGGACACTTCATTCCTCCCCAGAATAGGGAATAAAATACCCATGGAAGTAGTTGCAGGGACAAAGTTTGGAGTTAAGACGAAAGGATGGACTATGCAGAGACTACCCCACCAGGGGGTCCCCCTCATAATCAGCCACCAAAGAAGATACTATCGCATATGCCAGCAAGATTTTGCTGAAAGGACCCTGATATAGTTGTCTCTTGTGAGGCTATGCCAGTGCCTGGCAATTACAGAAGTGGATGCTCACAGTCATCTGTAGGATGGAACACAGGTCCCCCAATGGAGGAGCTAGAGAAAGTACCCAAGGAGCTGAAGGAGTTTGCAACCCTATATAGGTGGAACAACAATATGAACTAATCAGTACCCCCAGAGCTCATGTTTCTAGCTGCATATGTAGCAGAAGATGGCCTACTTAGCCATCATTGGGAATAGAGACCCCTTGGTCTTGCAAACTTTATATGCCCCGTAAAAGGGAATGCCTGGGCCAAGAAGTGGGAGTGAGTGTGTAGGGGAGACTGGCAGGTCGAGGATATAGGGGACTTTGGGGATAGCATTTTAAATGTAAATGAAGAAAATATCTAATAAAAATAAATTTTAAAAAATTAAAAAAAAGAAAAATTATACTATAAATATTGATGTGGAATAATCACTTGAATAATGTCTATGGAGATGTTATGGACCTTAAGCTATAGAGTTTTGCTGGAGTAAATGATTCCTGCTGACTATTTGTAGCCTTGTCCCATTTCTACATATTTTCTACTTTGTGTATACAGTTGAAATGGGATTTCTCAGTTTCCTGCTCCAGAAATCTACTGCCATGCTCACCTGTTATTCTGATTCTCACTCTAGGACTATACAATAAAGCAAACTCTCTGTTTTTTTTTTTTTTTTCAAAAGTGGCTTTTGTTTAGAGTATTTTGTGAAAACAACAAAACAGAAACATTTATTTATTTGTTTGTTTATTTATTTAGTTTTGGAACACATACATCACTAACTATTTGTCTTTAGGTAAGAAAGATCTCATGATGTTCTTTGTCCTACAATATTTAAAAATTGCTGTGCATTTTCCATATTTTTCTTTCAAAATTAAGAACAGCAAGGTCATGTTCCTAGTTTTTTTCCTTTATGTAAGTATGATAGGAAGTGCTGGGGAAGGCTGTCAGGAGCAGATAGGCAGATATGATGACTGTCTGCTTTTAGACTTTGTTGCATCTCAATGTCTTATAATTAGACAGGTGTCAGATCCATTCTAAGGAGATCTATCAAAACATGTTGCATTTTTTTTTCTTCTCAGTTTGACAGAATTGACTGAAAGGAAAATTGAATAAAGCGACATGCTTTGTTTTGTGTTTTTGCTACTACCAAAATAGAAAAGCACAATGAAAAACAGAGAGAGAAAATACACAATGCATTGTATTTACCTGTAGCAACCACTGTTGTGACAATGGTCCTTTCAGATATATAGAGAGTATACTTTAGTAAGGGTTTTGAAAGATAAGTTAGTTGATCTGTTAAGACGAGTCACCTTGACTTAAAAAGACCCAAATATCCAAACTATTGCTAGAATAAATATATATTTCTTCCAACAAATTGAAATAAGTGTGAGAAGTGATTAGAAGATTTTGTATTTTAATTTTCTCAGAATTATTTTGAATCTTTGATCAAAAATCCAAGTCTATGGTGAAGTATTTTTGAATCTTTGTATTATACTAATTTATAATCCATATATGCCAGAAAAGGCACATTTAATTCTTGAGAAATAGTCATGAGAATGTGTGTTTTTCTTATATTCTCTTTTATGCTTTGTTTCACTGAAGTCATCATTCCTTAGAAATAATTCATGTGATAAAATTAGGAAATGTTGAAATGTACAGCAGTTTTGCATGTCTGACAGGGGACAATGATGCACAGACACACACGGACTTCCACGTGTAGTTTAACTGTGAAAGGCACTGGTGTTTATCTTTCTGATTCTCTTCTTATTCTTGGAATGGTCCAGTTCTTTGTTTCAAATCCATGTTCCAAAAAGTGAAGGAAAGTATTATTATTCTATTTTCTATCTATATCTTATTCCATAGAATTGCTCTTAGAATGATTTGCTAAAAATCATTGACTCATTATTTGGGTCCATGAACTAATTAATTGTAATTGTCCTAATTCTTATGTCTCTTTGGAATGCAGACTGCAATGACTCACATAGTAGATCATCCCTAAATGACGAGGACAGTTATGTGAATTCTTCAGAATAGCAGAAATTTTCTAGTTTCTCAGTGGTCTGAATGTAAGCAACTATGATTCTAGAAGACCAATAATCATCAAAGGTACCTACCTGAACTAATGACTTCCAACTTCTCGTTTCATACTTGAGAAGAATAATGAGTAAGCAGATTGAGTACAGTTTCTTGTCTTATGAAATGTCAGAAAGACTCTTAGAGAATCCAGGAATTCTTAAAGGAATACCACTGTACTGCATAGTTTAGAGCCTTTTAAGAGATTCCTGGAAGCAAATGTGTCTCAGATGGGGTTATCCTTGTTGTGAGGAAACACAATGACTAAAGGTAAATTCTAGTGGGAGGGTTTATTTGCTTTATACTTCCACATCAAAATTCATCACTGAAGGTAGTCAGGGCAGGAAACAAGAAAAAAAAAAAAACTGCAGGCACGGGAAGTGTTGCTTACTAGCTTGTTTCCCATAGCTTGATCAGCCTGTTTTCTTATAGTACTTAAAACTACTCTCACTGGAGAAGTGCTAGACACAATGGACTGGACCCTCCTACATCAATCAATAAATAAGAAACTGCCTTGCATACAATTGTCCTATGGAGACAATTTCCAGAAAATTTTAAGACAATTTTTCTGTTGTGGCTTCCTCCTAACTGTAGTAGCTTGTGTAATGTTAACATAAAACTAGCCAGTACAAAATGCATAGACATTGAACATGATCCTTTTTGGTATCAATCATTCTCTGAGCATACAATGGGATGAAGCCATATTTAGATTGTGTCTCTTTTAAATGCCCCTTTGGCCCAACCAAATAATTGATCATGTTTCTCTCCAAATGGGAGTGGTTAAATAATGTGGTCCTTTTCACTTACTTTCTCCCAGCTGCTTGTACTCATTTTATAAGTTATTTATTATGGCAACCATATGATTTACCAATGGATTATGCCACTAATCAGGATCTAACTTGTGTTTCAAAACTACACATTGCACCAAAAATGTTCATCGTATTAATAACTGTAATAACAATTCACTGGACTGCCTTTCAGAGCCAGAACTGACAACTGTAACCCAGCCATACCTTAACCATGATTTATTAATTATATGTTCTCTTTTTTTTTGTTTTTTATTAGGTATTTTCCTCATTTACATTTCCAATGCTATACCAAAAGTCCCCATAACCACCCCCTTCTCCCCTACCTACCCACTCCCCCTTTTTTGCCCTGGCGTTCCCCTGTACTGGGGCATATAAAGTTTGCAAGTCCAATGGGTCTCTCTTTTCAGTGATGGCTGACTAGGCCATCTGTTGATACATATGCAGCTAGAGACAAGAGCTCCGGGGTACTGGATAGTTGACGTTGTTGTTCCACCTATAGGGTTGCAGTTCCCTTTAGCTCCATGGGTACTTTCTCTAGCTCCTCCATTGGGGGGCCTGTGATCCATCCAATAGCTGAGTGTGAGCATCCACTTCTGTGTTTGCTAGGCCCCAGCATAGTCTCACAAGAGACAGCTATACCTGGGTCCTTTCAACAAAATCTTGCTAGTGTATGCAATGGTGTCAGCATTTTGAAGCTGATTATGGGATGGATCCCTGGATATGGCAATCACTAGATGGTCCATCCTTTCGTCACAGATCCAAATTTTGTCTCTGTAACTCTTTCCATGGGTGTTTTGTTCCCATGGAAACAAAATTCTAAGAACAGGCAAAGTGTCCAAGCTTTGTTTTTTGTTCATCTTGAGTTTCATACATTTAGCAAATTGTATGTTATATCTTGGGTATCCTAGGTTTCTGGGCTAATATCCACTTATCAGTGAGTACATGTTCTGTGAGTTCCTTTATGATTGGGTTACCTCACTCAGGATGATGCCCTCCAGATCCATCCATTTGCCTAGAAAGTTCATAAATTCATTCTTTTTAATAGCTGAGTAGTACTCCATTGTGTAACTGTACCACATTTTCTGTATCCATTCCTCTGTTGAGGGGCATCTGGGTTCTTTCCAGCTTCTGGCTATTATTAAAAAAGGCTGCTATGAACATAGTGGAGCATGTGTCCTTCTTACCGGTTGGGACATCTTCTGGATATATGCCCAGGAGATGTATTGCTGGATCCTCTGGTAGTACTATGTCCAATTTTCTGAAGAAACACCAGACTGATTTCCAGAGTGATTGTACAAGCTTGCAATCCCACCAATAATGGAGGAGTGTTCCTCTTTCTCCACTTCCTCGCCAGCATCTGCTGTCACCTGAATTTTTGATCTTAGCCATTCTGACTGGTGTGAGGTGGAGTCTCAGGGTTTTTTTGATGTGCATTTCCCTGATGATTAAGAATGTTGAACATTTTTTTCGGGTGATTCTCTGCCTTTCGGTATTCCTCAGATGAGAATTCTTTGTTCAGATCTGAGCCCCATTTTTAAATGGGGTTATTTGATTTTCTGAAGTCCACCTTCTTGTGTTCTTTATATATGTTGGATATTAGTCCCTTATCTGATTTAGGATAGGTAAAGATCATTTCCCAATCTGTTGGTGGTCTTTTTGTCTTATTGACGGTGTCTTTTGCCTTGCAGAAACTTTGGAGTTTCATTAGGTCCCATTTGTCAATTCTCGATCGTACAGCACAAGCCATCGCTGTTCTATTCAGGAAATTTCCCCCTGTACCCATATCTTCGAGGCTTTTCCCTACTTTCTCCTCTATAAGTTTCAGTGTCTCTGGTTTTATGTGGAGTTCCTTAATTCACTTAGAATTGACCTTAGTACAAGGTGATAGAAATGGATCAATTCGCATTTTTCTACATGATAACCACCAGTTGTGCCAGCACCATTTGTTGAAAAGGCTGTGTTTTTTCCACTGGATGGTTTTAGCTCCCTTGTCAAAGATCAAGTGACCATAGGTGTGTAAGTTCCTCTCTGGGTCTCTTCTGTTCCATTGGTCTACTTGTCTGTCACTATACCAGTACCATGCAGTTTTTATCACAAATGCTCTGTAGTAAAGCTTTAGTCAGGCATGGTGATTCCACCAGAGGTTCTTTATCCTTGAGAAGAGTTTTTGCTATCCTAAGTTTTTTGTTATTCCAGATGAATCTGCCGATTGCCCTTTCTAATTCTTTGAAGAATTGAGTTGGAATTTTGATGGGGATTGCATTGAACCTGTAGATTGCTTTTGGCAAGATAGCCATTTTTACTATATTGATCCTGCCAATCCATGAGCATGGGAGATCTTTCCATCTTCTGAGATTTTCTTTAATTACTTTCTTCAGAGACTTGGAGTTCTTATCATACACATCTTTCACTTCCTTAGTTAGAGTCACGCCAAGATATTTTTATATTATTTGTGACTATTGAGAAGGGTGTTGTTTCCCTAATTTCATTCTCAGCCTGTTTATCCTTTGTGTAGAGAAAGGCCATTGACTTGTTTGAGTTAATTTTATATCCAGCTACTTCATTGAAGCTGTTTATCAGGCTTAGGAGTTCTTTGGTGGAATTTTTAGGGTCACTTATATATACTAACATATCATTTGCAAAAAGTGAAATTTTTACTTCTTCCTTTCAAATTTGTATCCCCTTGTTCTCCTTTTGTTGTCGAATTGCTCTGGCTAGGACTTCAAGTACAATGTTGAATAGGTAGGGAGAGAGTGGATAGCCTTGTCTAGTCCCTGATTTTAGTGGGATTGCTTCCAGCTTCTCATCATTTACTTTGATGTTGGCTACTGGTTTGCTGTAGATTGCTTTTATCATGTTTATGTATGGGCCTTGAATTCCTGATCTTTCCAAGAATTTTATCATGAATGGGTTTTGGATTTTGTCAAATGCTTTCTCAGCATCTAAAGAGATGATCATGTGATTTTTGTCTTTGAGTTTGTTTATATACTGGATTGTGTTGATGGATTTCCATATATTGAACTATCCCTGTATCCCTGGAGTAAAACCTACTTGGTCAGGATGGATGATCATTTTGATGTATTCTTGGAATCGGTTAACAAGAACTTTATTGAGGATTTTTGCATCGATATTCATAAGGGAAATTAGTTTGAAATTTTCTATCTTTGTTGGTTCTTTTTGTGGTTTAGGTATCAGAGTAATTGTGGCTTCATAGAATGAGTTGGGTAGAGTACCTTCTGTTTCTATTTTGTGGAATAGTCTGTGAAGAACAGGGATTAGATCTTTGAAGGTCTGAGAGAACTCTGCCCTAAACCCATCTGGTCCTGGGCTTTTTTTGGTTGAGACACTATTAATGACTTTTTCTATTTCTTTAGGGGATATAGGACTGTTTAGATCATTAAACTGATCTTGATTTAACTTTGCTACCTTTTATCTGTCTAGAAAATTGTCCATTTCATCCAGGTTCTCCAGTTTTGTTGAGTATAGCCTTTTGTAGAAGGATCTGATGGTGTTTTGGATTTCTTCGGGATCTGTTGTTATGTCTCCCTTTTCATTTCTGATTTTGTTAATTAAGATGCTTTCCCTGTCCCCTCTAGGGAGTCTGGCTAAGGGTTTATCTATCTTGTTGATTTTCTCAAAGAACCATCTCTTCCATTGGTTGATTCTTTGAATAGTTCTTGTTTCCACTTGGTTGATTTCACCCCTGAGTTTGATTATTTCCTGCCATCTACTCCTGTTGGGTGAATTTGCTTCCTTTTGTTATAGAACTTTTAGGTGTGTTGTCAACCTAATGTGTGATCTCTCTAGTTTCTTTTGGGAGGCACTCAGAGCTATGAGTTTTCCTCTTAGAAATGCTTTCATTGTACCCCATAAGTTTTGGTATGTTGCAGCCTCATTTTCATTAAACTCCAAAAAGTCCTTAATTTCTTTCTTTATTCCTTCCTTGACCAAGGAATGATTGAGAAGAGTGTTGTTCAGTTTCTACGTGAATGTTGGCTTTCTATTATGTATTTTATTATTGAAGATCAGCCTTAGTCCATGGTAATCTGATAGGATACATGGGACAATTTCAATATTTTTTTATATGTTGAGGCTTGTTTTTTGACCAATTATGTGGTCAATTATGGAGAAGGTACCATGAGGTGCTGAGAAGTAGGTATATCCTTTATTTTAGGGTAAAATGTTCTGTAGATATCTGTCAGATCCATTTGTTTCATAACTTCTGTTAGTTTCAGTGTGTCCCTGTTTAGTTTCTGTTTCCATGTTCTGTCCATTAATGAAAGTGGTGTTTTGAAGTCTCCCACTATTATTGTGTGAGGTGCAATGTGTGTTTTGAGCTTTACTAAAGTTTCTTTAATGAATGTGGCTGCCCTTGCATTTGGAGCTAGATATTCAAAATTGATAGTTCCTCTTGGAGGATTTTACCTTTGATGAGTATGAAGTGCCCTTCCTTGTCTTTTTTGATGTCTTTGGGTTAGAAGTCGATTTTATTAGATATTAGAATGGCTACTCCAGCTTGTTTCTTCATACCATTTGCTTGCAAATTTGTTTTCCAGCCTTTCATTCTGAGGGAGTGTCTATCTTTTTCTCTGAGATGAATTTCCTGTAAGGAGCAATATGTTGGGTCCTGTTTGTGTAGCCAGTCTGTTAGTCTACGTCTCTATATTTGGGAGTTGAGTCCATTGATATGAAGAGATATTAAGAAAAAGTAATTGTTGCTTCCTGTTATTTTTGTTGTTAAAGTTGGCATTCTGTTCTTGTGGCTGTCTTCGTTTAGGTTTGTTGAGGGATTACCTTCTTGTTTTTACTAGGGTGTGGTTTCTTTCCTTGTATTGTTTTTTTTTTTTTCCTGTTATTATCCTTTGTAGGGCTGGATTCATGGAAAGATAATGTGTGAATTTGGTTTTGTCGTGGAATACTTTGGTTTCTTCATCTATGGTAATTGAGAGTTTGGCTGGGTATAGTAGCCTGGTCTGGAATTTGTGTTCTCTTAGTGTCTGTATAACATCTGTCCAGGCTCTTCTGGCTTTCATAGTCTCTGGTGAAAAATCTGTGTAATTCTGATAGGCTTGCCTTTATATGTTACTTGACCTTTTCCCTTATTGCTTTGAATATTCTATCTTTATTTAGTGCATTTGTTGTTCTGATTATTATGTGTCGGGAGGAATTTCTTTTCTGGTCCAGTCTATTTGGAGTTCTGTAGGCTTCTTGTATGTTCATGGGCATCTCTTTCTTTAGATTTGGCAAGTTTTCTTCTATAATTTTGTTGAAGATATTTGCCGTTCCTTTGAGTTGAAAATCTTTATTCTCATCTACTCCTATTATCCTTAGGTTTGTTTTTCTCATTGTGTCCTGGATATCCTGGATGTTTTGAGTTAGGATCTTTTTGCATTTTCCATTTTCTTTGATTGTTGTGCCAATGTTCTCTATGGAATCTTCTGCACCTGAGATTCTCTCTTCCATCTCTTGTATTCTGTTGCTGATGCTCGCATCTATGGTTCCAGATTTTTTTCCTAGGGTTTCTATCTCCAGCGTTGCCTCACTTTGGGTTTTCCTTATTGTGTCTACTTCCCTTTTTAGGTCTTGGATGGTTTTATTCAATCCCATCACCTGTTTGGTTGTGTTTTCCTGCAATTCTTTAAGGGATTTTTGTGCTTCCTCTTTAATGTCTTCTACCTGTTTAGCAGTGTTCTCCTGTATTTCTTTAAGTGAGTTATTAAAGTCCTTTTTGATGTCCTCTACCATCATCATGAGATATGCTTTTAAATCTGGGTCTAGTTTTCCCGGGTGTGTTGGTTTGCCCTGGAATTCGTGAAGTGGGAGTGCTGGGTTCTGATGATGGTGAGTGGTCTTGGTTTCTGTTAGTAAGATTCTTAAGTTTACCTTTCGCCATCTGGTAATCTCTGGAATTAGTTGTTATAGTTGTCTCTGTTTAGAGATTGTTCCTCTGGTGATTCTGTTACCCTCTATCAGCAGACCTGGGAGACTAGCTCTCTCCTCTGAATTTTAGTGGTCAGAGCAGTCTCTGCAGGCAAGCTCTTCTCTTACAGGGAAAGTGCACAGTTATCTGGCATTTGGACCTCCACCTGGCCGAAGATGAAGGCTCAAAACAGGACCTTTCCCAGAAGCTCTGTTGCTTTGGCCTGTCACAGAAGCTGTTAGTTTCAGTAGTCTACACTCTTACCTGTGCAGACTATTTTCTGTGGAATCCCAGAACCAAGATGGCTCCTGTGGATCCTGATGCAAAGGCCACCCAAGCCGGTTGGACACCTTTCCTCTGGCCGGGAAGGTGTCTGGATGTCTGGAGCCTGAAAATGGTGCTGCCCCAGAAGCTCTGTGGCTCTTGCCTGTCCCAGAAGCTGTTAGCTTCTGTAGTCTACACTCTCACCTATGCAGACTACTTTCTGTGGAGTCCCGGAACCAAGATTAATTATATATACTCTTATTCTCTGCTTCAATTCTTGCTGTATTTAAAGCTATAAGTCTTTCCTGGACCCTTTTATATCTATTTCTTTATACTATGCCATATTGAGTGAATTTTTCTCAGCATTTTTTGGCCAGTAATTTCTTTAATTGACACACTAGTTTTCTATGAAAAGCCTAGTTTGAGAAGGCATTAATTACCAGAGCTTTTACACCCCCCCAAAAAAATTCTGTATCACAGGAAATGGTCTCTCTATAATGATCATTGTTGTCCTATAAATCATTTTGGTAAAAGCACTGTAGCAAATCAGCTGAATCTTCCACCTAACAAGTGAATATCCTCAGGAGTAAAATATTTCTAACACCACCAGTAACCAAGATGCATCAATTGTGATTATCATTCCTTTCAACCTTGAAGGAGAATGAAATAGTCTAACTATCTCTGCTTTTCAGTAAGATACTCCTTGAGGGGCTACCAGGCATGAATACAGAGCTAAGCAGACAATCAAACATAAACTACAAAATGAAGCCAGGTACAGGCACCTGCCGTCCTGCTTTTATCAACTTTGTGAGCCCAAGTAAGGAGCTCATAGAATTCTAGAAACTGCAGTAGCTTGAGTACAGACACAGAGCAAACAAGTTCAGCAAAAAAAGAGAGCACATCAATACACATAATGTCTGCCAATGTATACTTTTCACTCCACAAAATATAGCAGATAATGCAAACCATATTTAAACCTAATATCAGAAGAAAATTTAAAATAGTTTGAATTAAATTTCTTTGTAATAAACAGCTAATATTTTACACATATTAATTGCATAAGTTTACAGGGTTTCAATACAAACTACATATGCACATTGAACAGTGATCAGCTCAGAAAAATTGTTATCTTCATCATATTAAATGCATATCATTTCTTTTTGGTTGAAACATTCAATGTGTTTTTAAAATATTTTAAAGTCTATAATACATTATCGTTGACTACACACCTTGTGTTGTGCTGAAATTATCATCACACTTATTTATATTAGATAATTGCAAAGATGATTTTAAACACCAGAGTGAATGAGGATCATTGGTCATGCGGTTTCTACATGGCCTGAATTAAAGAAAATCTAAACTTCCTCATGTCCTCTATACAGGAGCTAGTTGCAAAGGTACTAAAAAGGCAGCCACAAAAGCAGGCTCCCATCTCTTTCTCATTGGGTGGGAGATAGGGCTGCTGTTTCCTTGAAGCTTCTTTTTATAAAGAGATGACTTCCAAGTCCTTAAAAAAGACAGTGTTGGGTCTTAAAGCTGGCAAGAAGCTGTGAAAAAGATTTACATCTCAAAGTAGCAAAGAAAGAATTTGCAATTACAAGTTTGCTAAAATAAAGGCTTCTCCAGAAAAGTGATGTCAGGAGCAGAGGCAAGAAGAAAACTGATTCTAAAGTAGATATAAGCAGAATTAAAGGCACTCAGGCAACACTGAGAAAGGAGCAGCCTGATTCAAGAGCACATATAATGAACCACAGTTCAACAGAAACTAACACGTGCATGTGTCTTAGTATTAAAGTACTCGAAAGATGCAAGATAATAAACTTGATATCTCCTCTTCAAAATAAACTAGATATTGGCTGTTCCTACCATTGCTGCAAAACACAAAATGACCAGCAATCCCACCTACAGTAGTCATTTATCAACACCGAAAACTTTGTATTTTAGTATATGTCAGAAACTTAGTACTGGTGATACTAAATACAAGGAGGAGACTTTCTGACTCAAAATTAACAAAACCTGAAGTTTAGCATCATTGCAACAAATGTGATCAGCTTTTGAGGAACTGTTGTGAGTGAGTGCCTGAAAAGAAGTTGTGTCCACAAAGGCTGGGTAACTGATTAAGCTTCAGTGATTGTGCACATTTGGCAATGTTGAAGTTCCAGAGTCTAATTACTATTTATCATGGGCTATTTGTAGCTAACTATATAACCAATCCTTGCCTGCCCCAACCTCTATGTCAGGACATCCTGACGACAGATCAAAACCCTTTTTTGTCATGTATTATGTTAAGAAACACCATATTTTCCACTGGCTAAATGGTCCTCAAATACTACCTAAAGCCTATATGGGAGATTCTTCCACTTTGCTATAACCACCTATTTTACATTTCTTCCAGTGTATTTATTGAGAGTTTTGATGTATTGCTTTCTTTGTACTATTGCTATAAAATTTTCAGGGTATAGCTTTCACAGTCAAACATGAAATTTGGGATAATGTAAATCTGTCTTTCTAGGACATCGTCATGCAGATTAGACTTCAAAATAAACTGTCATATTCCCTTCAACTATGTTTGTACATCCACACTACAAAGTGAGGACAGGAATTAAATATGTTTCTTTGTGTGTTAGTCTGAGATGGCAGAGCAGCTTTTGTGCCTAAGAATCATGTCTTCTCAGGGCAGAACACAGCTTTCATTTTCAGCTCCCCCAGCCCTCCCAAGCCTAGAAGCCTCAGAGTTTAAAGACTATTACTTCCTGGTTCCTTATTTATTTATTTATTTATTTATTTATTTATTTATTTATTTATTTATTTATTTCACCTGCCTTGTCCTCTGCAAGCACCTGTAGCTCTTGCTTTTCTTTCTCTCTTTTTAAATTGACTGTTTCTTTCATTTTTCTTCTTGCTTCTCTTTTGGTTCTTATTTCAGAAGGCTGACCTGTCTATATTTTCCTAGCCTTAGGCAACACAACTAATGCCCCAGCCTATTTCTCAATTCCCTAGTATCAGGCTTCTTGACGTGACTAGGACCTCATATTGCTAAGGGTAATTAAACTTCACAGTGTTATCAAATATTGTGGCCTCATCCACTCGACAAAATAATGCTTTGCCTTTCTATCTCCTCCAATTCCAGCTCCATCTTGGGACACTCTGTTGTCCCCTTCTGCTATCTTAGTTTATAATATAAGTTATATTTCCAGCCTCAGCACTCAAGCAAGTGCTACTCTCTTCAGGGGCAACAAACACTTAAAAATGCTGGCATCTGGCATGCATTTCTATTCTTATGGCTCTGAGCTTGCTATAAAGCTTGTTGATAACAATTGTCTATGCATCATCCAGCACCAAGAGACCCCTCTAAATGATACTGACACCTCTGCTCTGCCTGCCTTGATACATTCTGACCACAATGGACACTCTCTTATCCTTCCTACTCCAAGAAATACATGTGTAGAAGAAGCTGCAATGTCTAGAGTTACGATTGGAAGGTGTGATGGCTATTCCCTGTTGTCACTTTGATTAAATATAGAATGAACTACAATCCAGAAATGGAGGGAACACCTGTGACCTAAACATTGAGGCTGGAAGACACAAGCTCTTGATCCCATTCTTGAGGTAGGATGTCATATGCTTTTAATCCTGATAACACATATCTTTAATCCATAACTTGAGGAATGCCTTTAGTGTGGGCCACAGTGGCTGCTGGAGACCAACATAAGGACAATAGAAAAAGGAAGGGTTCATTCTTAACCTGCTGGTACTAACTTGCTAGCACATGTGTTGGAGCCTACTTATACAGAAGACCAGCTGAAACACTCAGCCTCATGGGACTGAGCATCAATGAGATGCTTGGACTTTCCATCCATTCATAACTGACCATTCTTGGGTTAGTTGGACTATAGCCTATAAATCATTGTAATAAATTCCATATATATATATTCTATAAGTTCTGTGACTCTAGGGAACCCTAACTAATACAGAAGATAACTGCTACATAATCACTTAATTTATTAGATGCACAGAACTTATGGACTCTCTTGCTCTCATAGTATGTGAATACAAGTCTTTATGCAGCTAGCCTCACTATAGGCAGAAAATCACCATGAGATTTTGTGACCATTTCAGCTGGTGTTACTACCAAGACATTTGGGACAACATATGTCAAAATGGGGGAATGATGCCACCAAGAAGGCAGCAATCAGATGAATAGCCAAATTAGCATTTCCCACATAACTAAGTCTTCCAAGATTGTTGGGTTTCCATAGGGTTTCCATACCCCTAAAGATTGCCATTTCATTTACATTCAGTAGCACATCTTAAACTTTATCTCTCATTTTGTTTCCCTGTTTGTTTCCTGAATACTTATAAAAATTATGGGAACAGGAAAATCAGTTAGGACTCTAACTTGGGCATTACTGCAGCTCTTTCACACTCTCTTATCACTTTGAGATTACATTCCCAGAGATTAGCAATGGCCTGAAACATCCAAAGTTAGAGGAAAATGAAAGTTTTAAGTTGCATATTTTCTCCATCCCTGAAAGGACATCACTATTTTTGCCTTTGTATCCATTCTATCTTACATTGATTTTCTCTACATGGGCAATTTCTAATGTAGATAAAAATCTGAAAGCTAGGGTTTGAACTACCAATATACTCAAAATTTGTAGAGTGATATTCTACAGTGGTACAAAGCCAAAAGAAGAAAACACCAATTAAGCAAAAAACTATAATCATTACCAAAAGTAAACACCAAAGTAAGTGCTATCTTGTTCCAGTTCCAAAACAATGGACTCCCATCCCACATAAAAAAATAAAATACAAAACAACAGCAACAACAACAACAAAAACAAGTCAGGCTTACACAATAACTTATTTCAGGTCTCAGGACTCCTAATTAATTATACTTTGTGCTTACTTTCTTTATTTTCTTCTATACTGTGGGCCTGAGTACCAGGGGCTTTCTACAGAAATCTCTGGTAAGGCCTGGTGCAAGGGTTCCGGCAATGGGAAGCGAATGTGGACAGAGAGGGAGAGTCGCTTCCCTGCTTCTGCTGCACCTGAGTAACAGTGTGGCCTCAATAAAAGTTGAATGATGGGGAAGTTTGTCTAAAGGATAGAAGCTGAAATTAGTATACTGTCTTAGTCAGGCTTTCTATTCCTGCACAAACAAGATGACCAAGAAGCAAGTTGGGGAGAAAAGGGTTTATTCAGCTTACACTTCCAAGTTACCATTCATCACCAAAGAAAGTCAGGACTAGAACTCAAGCAGGTCAGGAAGTAGGAACTGATGCAGAGACCATGGAGGGATGTTACTTACTGGCTTGCTTCCTCTGCCTTGCTCAGCTTGCTTTCTTATAAAACCCAAGAATACCAGCCAAGGGATGGCACCACCCACAATGGGACCTCCCCCTTTGGTCACTAATTGAGAAAATGCCTTACAAGTGGATCTCATGGAGGCATTTTCTCACCTGAGACATATTTCTCTGTGATAACTCTAGCTTGTGTCAAGTTGACACACACACTCACACACACACACACACTCACACACAAAACAAACAAAAAACAGCTAGTATATTGACCCCTTGTCAACTTGACACACAAACACATCACTATTACACCTCGACTCTTACTTTCTTATTCATCTTCAAAATATAAATGTACTGACTAGTTTTGTGTCAACTTGACACAGGCTGTAATTATCACAGAGAAGGGAGCTTCAGTTGGGGAAATGCCTCCATGCGATCCAGCTGTAATGCATTTTCTCAATTAGTGATGAAGTAGGGAGGTCCCCTTGTAGGTGGTGCCATCTCTGGGCTGGTAGTCTTGGGTTCTTTAAGAGAGCAAGCTCAGCAAGCCAGGGGAAGCAAGCCAGTAAGGAACATCCCTCCATGGCCTCTGCATCAGCTCCTGCTTCATGATCTGCTTGAGTTCCATTCCTGACTTCCTTGGTGATGAACAGCAGTATGGAAATGTAATCTGAATAAACACTTTCCTCCCCAACTTGCTTCTTGGTTATGATGTTTGTGCAGGAATAGAGACCCTGACTAAGACAATAAATAACTTTAAAAGTCTCACAGTCTTTGCAAATTGTTACGTATTAAAATTTCAATCTCTTTAAAATATCCAATCTCTTTTAAAATTCAGTCTTTTTTACAATTCAAAGTCTCTTAACTGTGGGTTTCACTAACATATTTTCTTCCTTCAAAACAGAAAATTATCAGGGCACAGTCACAATCAAAAGCAAACTTAAATTCTAACTGTCCAATATATGTGGTTCACTCACAATCTTCTGGGTTCCTCCAAGGGTTTGTGTCATTTCTCCAGCTCTGTCCTTTGTAGCACACACCTGGTCTTCTAGGCTTTAGATGCCAGTACTCCACTGCTGCCACCGTTCTTTGTGGTCAACTCACAGTACTGGCATCTTCAAAACACTGCTTTCTTCTGCTGTAACTAGGGTCCACCAATAGCCTCCCATAGGCTTTCTTCATGGTTCCAAGCCTCAACTCCTTTGCATGACCTTTTCAGTCCTGGGCCATCAATTGCAGCTGAGGCTGCACCTTCACCAATGGCCTCCCATGGCCTCTCACAGTGCTGAGCCCCAGCTGCTCTTCATGACCCCTTCATGTTTTTAAAACCTGAGTGACTCTTACACATTACCAAGTCCAGCCACAACTACAAGGTACAATCTTTGGAACACAGCCTCTTTGTGCTCTCAGAATAACACTTTCCAAATTTCACCTCAGTGATGTTGGTCTCTTCTTAATTACCATTAATTTCTTAGCTCCAGCTAACCAGTATCAATTGTTCCAGTAATCCAAAGGTTTTTCTTGAGTAGTTCTAGTATCTTGTTAATCATGGCTGATTCTTCAGCAGCAGCTAACTAACAACACAGAATCTTTACATCAAAATAGCAATAGTCCCAATAACTCTTTAATCTTCCTTTTGAAATTTCACAAGGAGGCCTCCATCTTCTGCATTGTTCTCAACATTATATTCCAAACTTCTACAGAACATACCACAGAGCTCTTAACATCCCAATGGCTCTTCTAGCTCAAAGTTCCAAAGTTCGTCCAAAGTCCTCCCTAAAACATGCTCTGATTGTCACAGGAATACCCCATTGCTTCTTGGTCATGGTGTTTTGTGCAGGAGTAGAAGCCCTGACTAAGACATATACAATCTTAGAGTTGTATCTATTTTATACGAAAAGGAAGGAAATAAATGATATCAAGATGGATTATTTATTGGCCCTCATAACTCTACTTGGAAAAAAAGCTATTCAAAAAGAAATCAAAGGGGGGGATGTCTATGTCTAAACTCTTTTTTTTTCAGTTTTATTTATTTTTTCATATAATAATACATCCTGACTGACTTGTTACCTCTTCTGTAAGTCCACCCCACAAGGACTTCTCCTCCTACACCTTCCCTCTCTCCTAGATCCACTCTTCCTCTCTTTTTCTTCAGACAAGCACAGACCTCCCAATAATATCAACTAAACATATCATAACAAGTTACAATAAGACTAAATACATACCTTTATATCAAGGCTGGATGAGGCAATTAGGAGGAAATAGGTCCACAAAGCAGGCAAGATCAGAGGCACTCTCACTGTTAGGATTCCCACAAGAACATTGTCTTAGTTTGAGTTTTATATCTGTGAAGAGTCACCATGACCAAGGCAACTCTTATGTAGAAAAACATTTCATTGAGGCTGACTTGTAGTTTCAAAGTTAAGTCTATTATCATCATGGTGGGAAACATGTCAGTTTGCAGTCGGATATGGTGTCCGGGAACTCTCCATTTTGATGTAAAGGCAGCAGAAGGAGACTTTGTACCAGACTGTGCATAGCTTGAGCATATATGACACTTCAAAGCTTGCCCACACAGTGGCATACTTCCTGCAACAGGACCACACCTGGTCTAACAAGGTCACACCTCCTAATATTGTCACTTCATTTGGGCCAAGCATTCAAACACATGAGTCTATAGAGGCTTATTCAAACCATCACAAACACCAAGCTACAAAACAATATACATATGCAGAGGACATAAATCAGACCTATACAGATTCCCCAATGGGTACTTCAGCCTCTGTGAACCCCTATGAGCCCTGATTAATTGATTCTGTGGACTTTGTTCTTGTGATGTCCTCCACCATCCTGGTTCCTACCATCTTTTCTCCCTGACTTGGGCAGGATTCCCGGATCTCTGCCTAATATTTGGCTGAGGGGAGGGGGTGTCTCTGCATCTCCTCCTAATAGTTGTTGAATGAAGCCTCTCTGATAATGATTACTACAGTCTCTGATTTACCAGTATAGCAGAAAATCAGGAAACATTTCATTGACATTTTTGGTGGTGGATAGTTGTGTTTGTTTTATCTTGGGCTGAGGGCTATCAAGACTGTTGTTTCTGGACACCCAGGAAGTGTTAGGCATAAAGTCTTGCTTATGGCACGAGTTTCAAGTTGGACCAATCAGTGGTTAGTCACTTCCACAAGTTCTGTGCTACCTTTACTGTGGCACATCTTACAAGCAGGAAAAAAAATATAGAGGTTTTGTATGTGGTTTAGTGTCCCTATCTCGCCACTGGAAGCCTAGCTTGGTTACAGAAGATGACCAGATCAGGTTTAGTATCCCACATTATTTAGGACATTTAGCTAGAGTTACACTCATAGAATCTAGAAAATTTCCACTGAATTGGGTATCTACCTTGCTTGTAAATTCCCATCAGTTCCAGCATCTCTTTCAGTACTCACCATTCCTTCTCCATGTCTAATCTACTTCCCCTTTCCTGGAGAGATCCTTGCATCCCCATTTATGAATCCTTGCATCCTTTGCAGCCCTCCTTGTTACTTAGCCTCTCTGAATTTGTGGATTACAGCATGACTATAATTTTGTGGCTCATTTGTATACACCCAAGATAATTT
Organism: Mus musculus; assembly: GCF_000001635.26. NCBI lineage: Eukaryota > Metazoa > Chordata > Mammalia > Rodentia > Muridae > Mus > Mus musculus. Next base: position 77,751,738 of record NC_000069.6, on the reverse strand, counting down.
CCAAGCTTCTGAGCATATTGCCAAGTTGGGAGCTTTCTCATCACATCTCTGATATGCCGTAATTGCAGGGAAAAAAAAAAGATCTGGTCCCAGAATTAATGATTTTGGTAGTCAAAATACTGTCTATTTTGGGAACTATCAGAACTGGTTTGGAATATACTGAGAAATCTATTGCTGTACACCAGGGCAAAACAAAATCATTAAACTTGAACACTTGGTGGGCAGAAAAACATTTATTGGGAGAATCAGAATATCCAGGCCCTCTTTGTGAGTGAGGCCAGAGAGAAGAACAAATATTGAGAAGACCTAGCCTATTTTAAGGGCACTGGTTGCAGTAAGAGGGAACATGTAAACCAGAAGTGCCTGAGAGTTAAGAATAGTTGGAGGAACTATGCAACCCAGGACAACCTGGGAGGTATCTAGACGTCTGACCTTTTCCAGGCTTGCTTGAATTAGTAGAGAAGCAGATGCCACATTGCTGGGGGTTGTTCCTTGTCAGGGCAGATGAGGCAG